>NW_028292574.1:8545006-8747506 GCF_029948245.1 Actinia tenebrosa
TCTTACACTTACGTTAGTTTTACAAGGAGGATATGAATAAGAACGGTGCTGAACAGAGGCGAGATAATTCCCGCAAGGATACTGTAGGGATAATATATTAGCCTCAATCTCTGGGGTAGAATTTGTTAGGACTCTCCCTTGATCTGGTTTTTCTCCCTTTTTGAGTTAGCCATGCCCTGACTTAGATCAGCCCAGAGGTTGTTTTAGGGTTCTATCTGTGAGTTAGTCATGCCCTGACTTAGATCAGCCCAGAGGTTGTTTCAGGGCATCGATCAAATTTGAAGGTTGTTATACCTGACATTGTTGACAGATAGGATGGTCTTCAGGGAACTCACGCGCCGAGTCAAAATAGTACAGCAATCTTTGCCAAATAGATTCTTGGATGAGTTTCCGACATGTAGCATTTGCTGAGAGATTACCTGAAAGGAAGAGAAAGGAAAAAATAAATAAATAAATGATAAAATATCGCAAAAAGATTTACGACGTGAGTAATATGGCGTCCTTTCTATGATCATGGTTCAAGCTGAGGTAACCACTAAAATTCAAGAATTATCCAAGGAGTATACAAGTACCCAAAAATGAATTTTGCAAGGAGTATGTTCAGCTAACTATGTCAAGGTTTTACACGGTGGTTGCATATGGCCGACTTTCAGATTTTCCAGTCTTTCTGACTAGATCCATTTCAGAACCATGCAAGTAATGTTCAAAGCAAAATTTCAAGGAGTTTCCAAGGAGTTTCGCTAAAATCGTAAAATTCAAGAGCTTTTCAAGTGCCCTTGAAAACGTGAATTAAATTCAAGGAGTTTTCAAGAAGTTTAAGGAGTAGCACGAACCCCGTTAGTCTTTATTTGCACTGAGTGGACCTCACTTACCATGTTCACACATTAGATCTTCATTAAACTTCATCAAATCCTCTTCTTCCTCTTCACTCGATTCATTCATCCTACTGCCATCCTCCATGCTGGTAGACTCGTCCATCTGGCACGACCCAACTCCTCTGTTATTAGTACCAGTGCAGGAGTCAGTATCCATATTCATCGTCTTGACAGCACTCAAGTCTTTCAGCCCATCTTCTTTGGATAACGAATCATCTTCCTCACAAGTGTTGGACTTATTTTTTCGCTTCCTGCTGGTGTTAACAGGAGATCCATTTGTGCTTATACAAGTATCACGCTCAGTTGCCTGTTGTATTGGTGCATTGTTAATCATTCCTGATTCATCTAAGGGGTTCCTGCCTGTGTTTTTAGCATTGTCGGCTAAAGTGGCCAGCTTTTTCCAACTGAAAAGAGAGGATTTGCCTATCCAAAACCAATTGCCAACTCTAAGGAAAGAAAAACGTTTTGTAGTTTAAAAGTTAAAATTTATTAGACGTGACTGCCTACTTTTGAGCGTTCAATGTGAGCTTACAATATGCATGTGCAACAGGGGTGGGGGGGGGGGGGGGGGGGAGGAGGATCCTAGAGTGCTTGGAATACATCTCTTCTCAATGGCATTTAGGTTAGTACTAAGTAACCCTCTACCATTCTAGATATGCCAGTTATGATACACTGTAGATATCCTGTATAAGCCAGTCACAATAATGTGAAAGGCCAAAGTGTGACTTACCTCTGTGGAACAACCTTGGTCTTCAAGATGGCCTTGATTGCCTTGTCGTCCTCTGCTAGTCTGAACTTGAATCTGATTTGACTGCAGACTGACTTGACACAGTCAAAGCACAGAGAATCTCTGGAAAATAACGATACATCAAAGGCTAATTTATATAATGTTTCATGAGAAATTTTGTTTCAGGGCTCGAAATAGTAAATAGCAGCTTGCCAATGGCCAAATGATAAGCCAAATTTCAGGTTTGGCAAGCGAAAAAAAAACATGCACTGCCAATAATGGGTTGTAAAATGGCAGGCAAAATATACTGGGATGACCTCCTTTTACCATGCTCCTTTATCTATGAAAGGCTAAAAAAAATTATTTCGAGCCAATGTGTTTACATCCAACCGCACTCCTCTTAGGTTGGACCTCACATTGACTTACAATTCACATGTTTATCAGCCCTTTAGTCTCTTAAGACTGGTCATCAAATCCTTGCCAGCATTAAATTAAATTACCAAAGCAATTGAAAGAAAATGTTCTAAATAGACCCTTTAGATAGACCCTTTTACTGTTATGACGGCCATCTTGAATGCTATTGTTTTTAAATTGGACATAGGATGCCGAGGGGACAAATATTGGAAAAAATGACTGCACAGCTGTCAGGGTATTTTTTAATATACATTTAAGCTTTTCAATGAGAAGCACATGTAAAAATCAACTTCTAAATTCTAATTGGAATTACAGTGGATGAAGAGCCACTCTGTTTAGCCACTGCTAAATCCTATATATATATTTTTTCATTATTATTTATTTATGAAACCAATTGAAGTTTTGGTAGTTGGAAAAATATTTGAAACACCAAGACTTCAAAATATTTAAAAACAAAACCCTGCCACTATTTCCTTTACACATTTTCTACATGTTTTCCCCTTGGACATCCTATACTTCAAGATGGCCGCAGTATCACTAAAAAATCTATAATTGGAATTGGAATTCATTGGACAAAGAGCTACAGTACTTAGAGAAATGCCAATGTTAAATCCCATTCATTTATATTTTTATTCATTCATTCATTTATCTATTTATTTAATTAGGGATGATCTTTGCATTGTAGCGTACATTGTCTTTGTTGCGTCAAAAATGTGCACCCACCCCCCTCCCTTGCAGCAAACAGAAACTCAGTAGGTATGGTCAAAACAGTTTAAAAAATTTTTTTTTTTAAATCCATAAATACAAAGTACCGAGAAATTGAAACCAAGTGAGTAAAAGTTCTTGTCAATAAAACAAAAGCATGGTCTTGCCACTGTGTCTGAGTCAGTGTGATAGGTGTCAGGGGGTGGACCATGGTAGGGTTACCATGGTTACCTCCTAGTCATGGGTACCTAACTCCAAGCTCATCTTATGCTGATTAGTTTAATCAAAAGGCAGATGGATGGAGATATATTGTTGATAAGTAAGTACTGTATACCAAGTTATGAAAAAAAGTGTTACCTTTGCAGCCTAGGAAATCCTCCAAATTTTGCATAAAACCAATCAGCCTATTGAAAGAAGATAGGAATATGGTAATTATAATTATTAATATAATATTAGACATTATTATATGGATATCGATGAAAGACCAGGTTTTCTCTAGTGTCGAAAACTTGATATCTTTCACTAGTGGAAGATACCATATCTTTCACACGTGAAGATATCGCTGTTGACATAGTAACGTATTTTTATAAAGAATTTTTGATGCTTTTGTTTTATTTAAGTTTTTGCGCTCACTCGTGAGATATCCATTGAACACTCGAAGATGAAATTCGTATCTCTGCGCGCCCATGAAATATCCTCTATCTATTTAACGATCATTAGACAAAGACAAAGTGAATATCTGTGAATGTTTACCCAGCCACCAGTCTTCAAACAGAGGGGTAAATATTCACAATAATTAATAAGCATGCAGTGAATAATTGTTTTAGTATAATTTTAGACTTGAATTTCAGAGAAAAGATAAAATTTCAGAGATAAAATTCAGGATAAAAAAAGTTTTGGGAAACCTTATAATCACAGCTCAAGCAGTGATAATCGTCTCAGAATCACTGGTCACTCAACCAATCACAATGCGTTAAACTTTATATTCAACTCAAAAAATATTATAATTATACTAATGACATATAAACTTAGAACAAATTATAATTCGAGTAATACTATTTCATTGTCTAACATTGTTCAAAAGATATGTGCATAAATACATAACAGTCAAGCCGCACATGGTTTATCTCACTTTCTAGTCCAATGTACACTGATTATTGTTTGCGTACAGGATATAAGACTAACTACTACAGTTACTCACAGCGTTGGTGCTTATTCTCTTGGCATTAGGAACTTTTTCTGGGTTGAGTCTAGGAATATAGGTTAGCAAGAGTTAGCATGCATGGATGGATGGATGGATGGATGGATGGATGGATGGATGGATGGATGGATGGATGGATGGATGGATGGATGGATGGATGGATGGATGGATGGATGGATGGCTTGCAAATGAGTAAATGGATTTATGGATGAGACCATACATCATGAGTTTTTTAAGTAGCTCTTCTAAACTCGCAGATCATGCTTTATCGGGTCTAAAAACACCCGCCTTTGCCTCGTGTTTTATTCCCAATAAACACTCCTGCTTGTTTATTACACTATACTAAAAACTGAAATAAAAGAATTCATACAACAACAAAGTTGTTTGTCCTCCTTACTTTCCATGGCTACAAAGAAGAGAGGAATGATCAATAGGAGGCTTGACTTCTATTCTGTCATTTAACCATATTCTTAACCATTCACTTGAAATCCACTCATAATTATCTAAAAACAAAAACCACGCAGTCAATAAACATTACTGTCAATTATTTACTATCAGTTCACATGCAAGGCTTAAATAATATGGCGAAACATATAATTTTCTTGCTGATTTTTGCTGACCCTAATATTTTTTCATTCCCAAATGCACCACAGGGTCCCCAGTAAGCTCATTTCCACTGTTGTATCAGTAAAAAAAATCTGACCTACCGACCCCAATCATTTTTTTCATGCAACAGAAACACACTTATTTTTTGTTTGGCCTATTACCAATTATAGGATATATATTATTTCTGATTGAACAAGAGGAGTACAATTTAATCCCAAATTGTACTCTATAGAGTCCCAATTAAGTTGCTCAATTTTGTTGAGTGTATTATAAACAAAAAATCGCACTAACTTCTTATACAATTCGGAATTTATAGATACTTGTGAGGTTTTGTTGAGGAGTTGTCAAATTAGACTTGTCTAAAAGGGTTGTCCAATTTTGAAAATTTTTAAAAACATCACTCGTACCTATAAATTTCAAATTGTATTTGAGATTGCAATTTCCTATACTAACCTCCCACAGCAGGTAACATCTGAAGGACTGACTGGACCTCTGCCTGAAGGTTTTTGCCTTTGGAAACCATGTCATCCTATGTAACAAGAGCATAAAAAAAGACTAGCACCACATAACTTCTCCAATATCAAGCTCCTTATAGTTTGCCATTACTATTACCATTGCCATTCCTATCCATTTCGATTTCAATTCTTTTACATTCCTATTTATATTGCTTTCCATTCTCATTACTTTCCAACTCGCACGTGCAAACATTTTCAGTTAAGGCCCTGTTATGCGTTGAAAATTTTAGCTGAAACTTGCTTGCAATGGTGTTGCGAGACAAGTTTTAGGAGGGTGTTACATGGTGCAATTTCGTTCTGAAACTTGTTCCCGACAGTTCTACTTTTCGTGAAACTTTCTCACGACGAAAGTTTCACAAAGCCAAAATTGTGCCATGACAACTTTAAATCATAACAAATGTCATGCTTACTTTCATCCTATTCATTTCTGTAATCCATTCTTCAAATTTGCTGTTGTCTTTGGCAACCAATTCTTGTAAATGCTCAGGCACCTCAACCACTGGTTTTGGCATGTCTTCTACACAAGCAAAACAAAGTCTTTGAAGATTTTTATTTTGAAACAGACCTTTTTTGAATTTGTAAAATACTCACTACAGGACAGGAGTAAAAGGCAAATCCTACAGCTACCCTACCCTTGACACCCACCAACTCTGCTTATGCATTCATTTTGTTAATTCTCAAGTCCAATGGCCTATTCCATTATACTGTAGTCATCTTTTGTTGCAAGGCATTATGGGGTGGCCAGGGGACAAATAAAGGTTTGTTAAATTAATCACATTGATCGATATTAACAACTCACCACAAGAAAATACAATGAAAGATGAATTAAGATGGAATTTCGCTCAGTTTTACCCATAAAAGAAAGGCAAACGCACACACTCTATACATTTTGGTCATTTTTGTTTTGTTTTGCCCATTGGCAACATGGCTGCCATATTATCGCAGTAGTACATTAACCTATGACAACAGCAGTAACAGACAGACTGTGGATTTTAGCACCACACATGCCCTAATACCCCCACTCATCCTCCACATACCATCAGTTTTCCTTGTATAGACCAACATGTAAGCATTCCTTGACGTGTGATATCCCTTGGAGCACTTTGGCCTTTTAGCAGGTTTCTCGCCAGGCTCTAAAAAATAAAAACAAAAATATTAATGGCCAATGTTTAACATATTTTGGTGAGAATGAAGGAATTGCATACAGCCTGCATCTAACATCTTCTAAGTGACAGTGTGTGTAATACTCCTTTTCGCTGTTCCGTTCAGAGCCAACAAATACTAGTTCCAAGTCGAGTTCCAAGTCGATGAGTTGCAGTGCATGACAAACTATAGTTTCGCAATGTGCGGCAACTCAAACATTGACTTGAAACTTTTGTTCCTGGTCACTTAACGGAACTGTAACAAGGATTATCATATGACCCGTATCTGCCTGGGAGCGCACTCTTAGAAAAACCTCCGGCGTGAGCAGAGCCGTACGGATCCGTACGGCCCTGCTAGAATCCTGCAATCATATTGACATAATTTGCAACTTTTAAAATATCTCTATTATTTAGGGTCATATGATAAAATGCTTATTGACTGAGCTAGGTCGGGCAGTACGGGAAAATATTTGGCTCGCTGCGCTTGGTTGGTACGGAATCACCTTGAGCCAAATATTTTCCCGTACGGCCCTCCCACTCAGTCACTAAGTACGTAGTGTTTTACTTCAAGGTCATAAGAATTGCCCACTAATCCATAGCAAATAGTAATAGAGCCTCCTCAAAAATTACTGAATCCTCTGGGTCTACTGAAAGATGTTTGGCAAGATGTTTCACAGTGATAAGGACATCAAAGACTCACCATTGGATGTTTCGTCTTCACCAGACAGCTTCAGTTTATTCTGCATTTTTTCTATATCTTCATCATTAAACTTGTACCAGGTGTTAGTCTACATAAATCAAGATTTTAAATTTACTGCTTACATGTAAAAGTCATGGTTTGAGACACTGCCTGACCAACACTAATGGTCTTGAAATACAAGTAACTGAGGAGAAAGTTCTGCCTTCGTAATCAAATCTACAAAAAAATGGTAAAATCTTCATGTGGCTGGGAAGACCACTTTTAATGGTAGCCCCACCTCTCCACTCTGCATGATTACTAACCAATATCGGATGGACCTAAAAGAATCACTGTAAGAACATAATGAAACTCTGGCAGTGATAACCCTCAGTGCCTACACTTCATGCGACAAAAACAAATTAACCACCTCTCATGATTTGAAGTTCCTTTGATTATAAAAATACAAAGGGTGCTAAATCATAAGTCATTAAACATCGTGCCTGCTATTTCAATATGCTAGATGGGTTACCTCTTTGTCCTTGATGTGAGCCACATAATGTCCAGAGTAGGCACTTGTACCATGATGCATCAGTACTGCCGTCAGCTCATACACAGGTGCATTTTTCTCTTAAAACATCAATCATAATCATTATATTTAATTTCATCATCAACATCATCATCATCTTTTGTAAACAGCATTATGATAATCATGATATTGAGATTTGCATCCCTCTTGCTCTGTTATGGGTCATGCTTCAATATCCTAACACTTCCATTGTGTTCTGCAATCCACTAGTTCATACGTGTACTTTATAACTTTATAACTAGAAATCGCAGGTGGTGTAGCAGTGAGAGCTCTCGCCTCTCATCAATGTAACCCAGGTTCGAGTGCTGGAGGGCTTGGTATTGTATGTGAGTAGAGTTTCTATTTGGTTTTCTCCTGTGCTTTGAGGGTTTTTCTCCAGGTTCTCTAGTTTTCCTCCCTTCACAAAAATCAACTCCTAAATTCCAATTCTATCATACGTATATTACAAGGGCCGCAGGTGATACTCTCACAGTATCAATATATCTCCAATAAAAAAAAGTTTTTGGGGTTACAGCACTTGGTCATTTATAGCAGTGGCAAAGCGAGGAGGGGAAGGGGGGAGGCTGACTAAAAAATGTAAATATTCCTTTTTTCTATTTTTTTATTTTTGTTGGCTACCTGTGGATTCGGCAAGAATTTTCACACCAAAACACATGTGCTCACTCCTCCAACTCTGGTACTATGGCTATGCCACTGATCCATAGTATACATACCATCATTTATATCATCTTTCAGGATTTCATTCATGTTCAAAACATCTGGGAACTGAACATGGCTGTGTAACTTCTTCTTATAGCCAGTCTTTCTGTGATATGGGCATGACAATCGAGACCATTAATCCAATATGTTTAATATCAAATTCCTCTTATAAGTAAGATACACTTGAAGTCATTAATCCCAGTTATAAGCTGTGTCACATACTGTACTATACTACCAGGAGGTCTTTTTGGGGGGGGGGGGGGGGGGGGGGTCGGGAGGGATATTCACCTTAGCAGACTTGTGGACTTATAACCAGCAGGGGAGGGGGGTTATAACCATGGGGGACTAAATATCTGGGATTTTACTTTATGTTAGATAGTTGCTCAAATTTTTTTGGTACAGTATAGTCAATGTGAATGAATGTGAGGAAGCAGGGTAGTCAGAGTGACATAAACACAAGGAAATGCAATAATAACTTTTAATATGTGAGGGGCTGTGAGATGATCAGGGTGGGGGTGGGGGTGGGGGGGGGGGGGGGGGAGGGGGGACTCTTTTTATAGCACAGCAAAATATTACAAGATCATTCCCTAGTGTAGCTCTACCTTTAAATACCAGGAAAGTGTACTACCACTTTAAAAACATTAATAATTAATAATTGAAGATAAATCTTATTTGAAGCTTTCTCTCTTACCTGTCAAAGACAAATCTTAGTAGCTGAAGGTTCAGCACAGGGGGTAAGGATCGTATCTCTATGTATCGCTTGGCATTCTGCTTACTGTTACATTCCATGCAATAATACTGGTTATCACCTGTTAGCTCTTCCTCCTTTGAGAAAAGAGATGAATGAATGAGAATGAATGGGAAAACAAATATGAATGAATGAATGTGTCAATGGGATGGATGGACGGACGGACGGACGGACGGACGGAGGGAGGGAGGGAGGGAGGGAGGGATGGATGGATGGATGGATGGATGGGTGGATTACCTGATACAAATGAATGGATGGAATAGGATGGGATAAGTGGGTTGGGGCGAATGGTTGGATGGATGTTATTAGCTAATGGGTGGATGAATGAGTAGATGGTTGGATGGATGGGATGAGATGGTATATGGATTGGATGATGATTGAATGGATGACATGAGATGGATGGATGGGTGGATGGGATGAGATGGATGGATGGATGGGTGGGTGGGATGGATTGGATGTTTGTGATGGGTTAATGGATAGCCAGGGGTGGATGGATGAATGGACGTGTCAATGGGATGGATAGATGGACAGATGGGATGAGATGAGATTGATGGGATGAGATGGATTGGATGTTTGTGATGGGTTAATACATGGCCATGGGTGAATGGATGTATGGACGTGTCAATGGGATGAGTAAATGGATGGATGGATGGATGGGTGGATGGATGGACGTGTCAATGGGATGAGTAAATGGATGGATGGATGGATGGCAACTACTGAAGATTTAGAAAAATGATCTTGTCGATTTAAGTTCTGCACTTTAGATTACATATTACCTTAAGAAATTCTTTGATACACTGGTTGAGAGAGGTATGCCCTTGGATATTAAGATCAAGCTCATAAAACTCTGATAGCCGTTTGGATTTATGACCGCACTTGTCACACCTGAAACAATTATGGACTTCTGTCAGTAGACGGCAATAGGCCTCTATAGTTTGTTTTTCCATTTTAGACCACATGTCATTAATTTGAGAATAGGATTCTTTGTATCATTGGCATCCAAACAAAGAAATGATACTCAAGGGAATGACATATGGTCTGAAATAAATAAACATTACACCCAGGCTAAAGAGACCTCCTGTCATGCGGAATTTAAGCCAGATGAATGGGAAATTTTTAGTAGAAATGTACAGGAATGTTTGGAGAGAGGACAGAGTTCATCTTTCACTGAAGGATGGTAATGAGATTCATGAGATTCATTTAGCTAATTGATACCAAGCAATAGAGACTCTCTGGTTGATAGCACATGACGGGCAGTGTTTGCCTGTCATTGTAGGCTGGTAATGAGATTCATGAGATTCATTTAGCTAATTGATACCAAGCAATAGAATACTCTCTGGTTGATAACACATGACTGGCAGTGTTTGCCTGTCATTGTAGGCTGGTAATGAGATTCATGAGATTCATTCAGCTGAATGATACCAAGCAATAGATACTCTCTGGTTGATAGCACATGACGGGCAGTGTTTGCCTGTCATTGTAGGCTGGTAATGAGATTCATTCAGCTGAATGATACCAAGCAATAGAATACTCTCTGGTTGATAGCACATGACGGGCAGTGTTTGCCTGTCATTGTAGGCTGGTAATGAGATTCATGAGATTCATTCAGCTGAATGATACCAAGCAATAGAATACTCTCTGGTTGATAGCACATGACGGGCAGTGTTTGCCTGTCATTGTAGGCTGGTAATGAGATTCATGAGATTCATTTAGTTGATTGATACCAAGCAAAAGAATACTCTCTGGTTGATAGCACATGACGGGCAGTGTTTGCCTGTCATTGTAGGCTGGTAATGAGATTCATGATATTCATTTAGCTAATTGATACCAAGCAATAGAATACTCTCTGGTTGATAGAACATGACGAGCAGTGTTTGCTTATCGTAGGTTGGTAATGAGATTCATGAGATACATTCAGCTGATTGATACCAAGCAATAGAATACCCTCTGGTTGGCAGACAGTGTTGCCTGTCATTGTACGGTGGTGATGGGATCTACCATGCTGATTTACAAACAATAAACCTAACCAAACTTCCCATACTATTCACAATATACAATCAAAGAAGAACATCATACTCACTTTGTGACATAAAAATATGTTCCACCAAACTGATTCTGAATCACTTCCCTGACTTCAGGATTTGGCTTTGAAAAAATAGAAAATAACAAAATAATTAGGTAAAGTACATCTTCATGGCATTTCATTGGTCTACAGGACAGGCATGGGTGGCGTTAGTGGTTTGCTGCTTGCCTCTAACCGCTATAGTTGAGTTTGTTTGATGTGTCGTTCTTTCCCTTGCCACAAGGGATTTCTCCAGTTTCTCCGGTTTCCTCCCTCTGTAAAACTCAACATGTGAATTGAGTGTCGTATGTTGTAAATATAGAATGTAGTGGTAGTACATGTGCAGGGAACCTCAAGGAAGAGCCCGCCTGTACTGGAAGTGGTGGTTGTAAAATAAGTAACAAGTTTGAGTTTATAAGTTTATATGTTTACCCACAGAAATCCCATCAAGCCATGTACATCTACATACATGTACCTGTTCAGATAATGTTGATTCAAGCAAAGACATGAAGAGCTTACTAAATTCTTGAGCATCCTGTAATTAACAAAATAATATATACATAGTAGCATGACTAGCATGGGTGGCGTGCACAGCTAATGTGTTGTCTTTCACCACTGAAAGT
The DNA here is from genome assembly GCF_029948245.1 of Actinia tenebrosa. Lineage (NCBI taxonomy): Eukaryota > Metazoa > Cnidaria > Anthozoa > Actiniaria > Actiniidae > Actinia > Actinia tenebrosa. The sequence continues at coordinate 8,556,589 of NW_028292574.1, forward strand.
CTAACGGGTCGGATCGCTGTTTCGAGCCATGCGGTCGCCACATTTCTTTGAAGTGTTGTTCTCTCCTATGCTATGAGGGTTTTCTCCAAGTTTTCCTATTTCCTCCCTCCATAAAAATCAACATGTGAGCTGAGCATTGTGTGCATAGAATATTGAATTTAGTGGCAGTGCGTGTGAGCCAAAAGTGTCCCCAATTAGTGCGAAAGCCCTAGAACAACTAGACACTTAAATAAAAGTGATTTATTTATACGTGTACATATTGTATAACTAAAAGTAGAATAAATATTAAAGTGCCTATAAAGCCTAACTCTACATTTTCAGTATTGATTCTACATGAGGTGAATAGTTGAATGGTGAAATATTCTTTTACATGATTCGAGTGGTGCAACTTGAAGATATCAAGGTTTATACTCCCAATATGCTAATGAGTGTGAGATCAAAGGAGGCATTATTATTAAACATACAAAACTTTTCTGGGGCAGTAAAACATCCTGTATAAAACATCACTGAGAAAGTTGATGATAATAAATAAAATAAAATTCCTATAATAAAATTACAATATTATTGTGTGATTTTTGCATCCTTACCTGCTGTTGTGCTGTGTCCAGGCCTAAACTGTGTATTAATGATGTAGGATCTATATACCTGCCGAGGAATAAGTGATTTAGTATGATAATATGATAATAAAGAAGAAGAATATCTTATAATGATCTTGCTTCATAGTGTGGAGAGAGAGCTAAGGGTGGATAGGGAGAGGGTGGATAGGGAGAGGGGGGATAGCTTTATTGCTGTGCACTACGAAGAATAAATCTCCTGTTATTCTAAGTAACAGCCATGCCTTTCAATAAAATAATTCAGCATCCAAACTGAGCCTTTGCGTCACATGTAAGGGAACTATAGCCCAAATGTACCTTCTAGAACTGTACTGTAACTGTGCAAAGATGAGCTGAAGGTGTGCACATATATTAATAAAACTGTCTGAGTCTTCTGTGCTTATACAACTTGATGGTAGCAACGGTGGCATTTTCTTTGCTGGCGCATTACCAACAGCCTTGTCTTCTTCTAGAGGTTCATTCTTCTTCGTTGATGGTGACTCTTCATCGGCTGGAGTTTTATCATCTGTCTGCATGGTTTCTTTATTTTCAGAGTTATTGGCACCTTTAGAAATAAGGTTAGGGATATTTCAAATTATAGTTTTAATAGTATAATAACTGGTAGAGAATGTGTCAAAGGGTGAATTAGTAAAAATCTAATATAAAAAAAAAGAAAAAAATACTGGATTTACCACACCATGGTGGACAGAAAGCCTAAAGGCCAGTTTAGACGGTACAATTTTCGCCTACAACTATCGTATACAACACGCTCCCTCCATCCTACAACTCGAGTTGTAGCTTGTAAATCAAGCCTACAACTCGCCTACGACAGACGAATGCAACACAAAAAAATTGTAGGATTTTAAGACATATCTTAAAAAGCTACGACAATCGTAGGTGTCATGATGCAAGCGTGTTTTATACGATAGTTGTAGGCGAAAATTGTACCGTCTAAACTGGCCTTAACAGATTTTACCACCCACTTTATGAGGTTACAGATAGATCGAATTAGAATTTATAAGTTGATTTTTATGGAGGGAGGAAAAATCGGAGGAACTGGAGAAAAAACCCTTGTGGCACAGGAGAGAGCCAACAAATAACTATACCATCTACTCACATGAGACCGAGCCCAGCAGGACTCCAATCCGGGTCGCCTTGGCGAGAGGCAAGCACTCTCACCTCCACGCCACCCCCACTTCCCAAGCTACCCATGCTTCACATTAATTTGGTATGATATTGGTACGGGTGATTTATGTTATATAGGCAGGGTGTTAGGTTGTTGGTAGGTTAATGATAGGATGTTGGTACACTGTACATGTAGGTTAACTATGTTGTATCTGGAGGTTGTCAAAGAGGTGATGTCTGGTTGTCAGTGGGATTTTTGCAGATTCACAGCACATTTTTGGTGGGAAGACTCAAAGCATGGGTGTTGTGCGGCATTAACAGGCCACTTCTCACCAATGCAGCCATGGTTTGAATCAAGGGCTTGCATTGGTGTTGTACTGTATGCAAGTAGAGTTGTTTGTTATCTCTCTCATGTGCTTCAAGCCAGGTTTATTCTCTGGATTTCGTAGATCCTGAAAAATCAACTTCTAGATTTTCATTTAATCATTGGGCTTTCACTTTTACAGCTGGAGCCAGGCTCTGTCATGATTGCCAAACACTGTGATACAACAGCCAAAACTTAAAATATTTTATAACTTTATAAATTTTCTTGCTTACCACCATTTTCTTTGTCATCCTTATTAACATCAGCGTCAAGATTAGTCCAGTGGTATAAAGCCCACCTGAGTCTTGTATTGTGGAACCACAGCTACATGTATGGAGAGATATGTAGAAAATAATGCATTAAATGTATGTTTAATAACAATAAATTATATGCATTCTATGTTACAGGCGATAGATACAAAAATGTTGATAATTTCACATACGAGTGGCTGCCGATTGATTAAGGTAGTTTATAACAACTGTTATAAATCTCATGTTCTGATTGGTTGGGAGTGCACGCTTAATGAGAGATAACAGCAAAGTAATTTATCAAATAATAAGTACTTATTGAATAAGTGGGAGGGCCGATGGGAAAATATTTCGCTCGAGGTGGTGCTGTACAAATGACCGAGAGCCAAATATTTTCCCATACGGCCCGACCTAATGAGAATTTTATCATACCTAAATAAAAAAGGCATTTTAAAAGTTGCAAATTATGTCAATACGAAAGAAATAGAAAAAAATGCTTGCTGTGCTGTGTGTGAGAACAGGACACAGCATTTGGGATTGGCAGAACACGAAGCTATGGGTCATGCTTTTCCTAACAGTTCAGTCTTTTTCTATTTTAATAAATTGAAAATTGCTTATTACAGTGCGGACATACTAACCAGGACCACTTTAACGAGAATTGAGATTAAAAACTATAGCCAATCAGGAGAGAATATATCGACCTCAGCCAATCACAATCTCTCATTCCCACGGTTGCTGATAACATCTAAGTTTTAAGTTTGATTTGTTTGTTTCCACTTTATGCCAAGATTGGTTGACTTTCCAAGTAGTCCCATTAGTGTGTCAACAGAGTATTAGCAATTTATTTCCTTACCTGAAGGAAAGTATTGACATAACAAGTAGCACCAAGGTTTTTTAATCCTACAAAAGCATCCTACAATAGAACAAGCAAAGAGGTCAGGAAGAAAATATCTCAAGAAAAAATTTACCAATCTAGATCTACAGTATGTAATTCCTTGTTATTTATTTTTTTACAACACAAAATAAAAAAGGATGTCAGTGGGCTTTTATTCATGTAATATTCAAGCTTATTATTCAACTACAATAATGTTGAGTACAAATATTTCAGGAGAAAGGCTTGAAGTGTACACATTTTGGACTTCTAACATTACTTAATCCATACTCTAGGTTAAATTTTCTACTGTAGTAAAACTGGTTTTTGAAAGCTAGTTCCAAGAAAAACATAATGTAATAACATTCTTAGATTATAAATAACTTTTTTATCATCCCACCAAACAAAAAAATATTGATCTGCACTGTACCATCTGCACTGCACACTAGAATGTCTAATTAGAACATTACCACCACCAACAGGCATCATCTAGTGCGATTTTAGGCCAAAAAGTTTTATGCGCTGTGAGTAGAGTGTTGTGTGCATATAATATTGAATGTGAAAACACTAGAACAACTAGACAATTACATTTAAATTAAGAGATTTATGTATTTTTAATTACACCCTTGCACTCTATCAGAATTGCTCTTTTTACTATAATTCCACATTACCTGTGCTCTTTTCTCCAACTCAGGGTCCTCTAGGTTATGCCAGTAATTATCTGTAAAAAGATGACAGACAGAATAATGTTTAATGATTTAAAAAATACAGCAGCTTTATATCTGAAAATGAAAAAATTTCCCAAAATAACTTTCACACTTATAGGCCAAGGACATCTTGTTATTACAGAAAAGAGAAAAATCCCTGACAAAAATACAAGAAATGGCCGTAAATAATTCTTGCTATTGAGGATGCTGGCTATAACGGACACCAAGTGAGCGTCACGAGGGTGTCCAATGTAACGAGAGCTGAATGTACTTTTTAAGTCTTACCTTGGATTTCCCCCAACCATAATTTTTCACCAAGTCCATTGAGACAGTTAGGATTGAATTTGCAATTTATCCTACAAAGAGCACAAATAAGTGTTAGAGCTAAATCACAGATTAACCCCTGGAACAACCCTTCGGCTGATCTAAGTCGGAGCTAACTCACAGATAGAGCCCTGCAACAACCTCTGGGCTGATCTAAGTCAGGGCATGGCTAACTCACAGATTGAGACCTGCAACGACCTTTGAGCTGATCTAAGTCAGGGCATGGCTAACTCACAGATTGAGACCTGCAACAACCTCTGGGCTGATCTAAGTCAGGGCATGGCTAACTCACAGATTGAGACCTGCAACAACCTTTGAGCTGATCTAAGTCCTGATGATGCCAATCAATGCAAATCTATCATTAAAAAACTATCGATAGAATTGATAATCATCGGTTGATAAATATCGATTGTTATCAGTAATCAATAAAAATCAATAACCAACAAAATCCACTTTGATATTTCATTGACCTTATCAAAGTTATTGGTCTGAATTCCTGTAACTCATGAAGCGGTCATTATTGATGGCCCAAATGGCAAATCATTTCATTGATATAAACATCGATCATCGGAATATTATCGAATATTGTCGTTGGGTCTATAAAGTGATCTAAGACAGGGCAGAGTTAATTCAAACGTAGAGTATTAAAAATACAAAACTGAAGAAGAACGTAGTAAATGCCTAAATGTTAAGCTAAACATTTCTTTATCGATCAGGTTTTTTTTTAAATCGTCATGTCAAGACTGAAATTTGAAAGAAAAAAGGAAAAACAACTTCTCACAAACCTGCACGTTCCCCTCACACAAGGCGCTGTATGAATACAATAAGCTGATTCTAAATTCTCTTTAGTGATTTTCTTCGGTTCGGTGTGTTCAGTCCACTGCCAAGCAGATGTTTTAGAGTGTTTTACGCCTCTTCCTGGGCCTTTTCCAGTGCTAGGTCGACCTCTCGCCATCTTGGATTTTCTTTCTTCCCGCCGGACGATGACAAGCGTACGCATCTCGGAGAAAGGACAGCCGCTGGAGGACACAGGGAGCCCAAATGTGAACGTCAGTCAATGGTGCACGGAAAATAAAAACAAGAGGAAATCAAACTCCTGCATGTCAAACTATTGGATATCCTTCTCTGAATCCTACTTTTGAGATATTGGGTTCCCAATGCTCGTCTTTCGTTCCGCGGGCAAGAACGCTGCGTTATGCTTACTAAACCAGGGGCGGATCCGGGTGAGGGGTGCAAAGGGTGCGCACCTCCCTGGTTCCACTTTGTGTGCAGCACCCCTCCCTGAACAAAATCCTGCATCCGCCCTTGTAAATGACGGCTTGACCTTTTTATCATGAATGACTTTTTTACATACGTTCCGATGATTTTTCTACGTAATTCTTCTCTAATTTAGAATCTGCTAACACCACTGTGAATCTACTAACGCCACATATGCATATCCAAAACCTTCACAATAACTCGTTCCTACACTGCACGTATCCACGAGTTGAAAATTATAGGAAACGAAAAGAAAGGGAAAGAATTAATGAGAGTGAAAGGGAAGAAAGTCTGCGGAACGACCATGAAAGTCGCTTGACTGCGAGTCACAGAGTACTAGAGGGCATTATCTAATACGCTCGCCGGAGCTACTTTCTAAAATATTTTAAAGTCAGTTTAACGGCCGAAAATTGCTCGTTTTGCGTATCATTTTATTTTCACCTGAAAAATTGTTGTTTTTTTTTTTGTTTTTTGTTTTTTATTCTAAAGTCACAATTAGTTAATAAGATTTAAATATATCATCACCATCATCATCATCGTCTACGTCGTTATTATTAGTATCATCATCATCATCATTATCATAATCACTGATCATCATCATTTATTTTCTAAAATATTTTAAAGTCAGTTTAACAGCCGAAAATTGCTCGTTTTGCGTATCATTTTATTTTCACCTGAAAAATTGTTGTTTTTTTGTTTTTTGTTTTTTATTCTAAAGTCACAATTAGTTAATAAGATTTAAATATATCATCACCATCATCATCATCGTCTACATCGTTATTATTAATATCATCATCATCATCATTATCATAATCACTGATCATCATCATTTATTATGAGCCATATGTAGGGGGGGGGGGGGGGGGGGGGGGGGGGAAACAAGACAAAAGTGTAGACAATAAATTAATTTACCAGCATTTTATTACTATAACTTCAAAGACAATTTGACGAATATAAGTGAATCATTATAAAGGGTGGTTATAACGAAGTGATGAGATAACTGTGTCCAGTGTGTGGATCGGAGGTGGTAGAACACATTGCCACTTTTGGGTGATTTTCGCTCTAGTGTGACTTGGAGCTCGTTGCACCAGCGCAAGCAAAGTCTGATCAGGTTCGCATAAGTTAATTCTTCTGAGAGATGGGCATCCTTCAGCTAAAGCGCTCAAGACTATAGTGTCACTATTGATTTCTAATGAAGCGAAGTTGATCAGTGACAGCGAGGAGAGATATTTACAGCACTGGATAAGATTCGGGATAAACATTGAATCTGACAAAGCAGCTTTGCCGAAGGCTCCGTATTCAAGTACCTCGAGGCGCGGCAAAGCTATCAAGACTTCGGCCATCGCTGCGGGAGTGATATTCGATGACTGGTACACACCCAAGCACTTTAAGGACGGTGCAGCCTGCGCCAAAGCAAATAAAGCATCTGGAGTTAGTGTTAGACTCCAACGGACGTCTAACATCTGGAGCTTCATGCAACTGCGACGAGATGCCATTTCGAGGAGAACCGCATCAGTAACCGCACGACCGACTCCACAGTAAGACAAATTGAGGTACTTGATATTCTGCATCTTACTGACCAGACTTATGAGACCAATCTGCGTTAGCTGTGCACAAGCAGATATGTCAATTTCTTCTATCTGGACATTGTTCCAGGAATAGACTTGAAAGCATTCATCGCGCACCGGAGTGTACCGTAAGAGCAACGTCTTAAGGCGAGGACAGCATGAGAGAAATTCCGAAAAAGTTGAGCCGTAAATACTTTTGCATCCATTGAGGCACACGGACTCGAGCAAAGGACAGTTCTGGGCTACTTTTGATAGGACATCGTCTGTGAATGTGTCGCAGTTGGTGCAGTCGAGAATTACAAGCTGTTGCATCTTGGTGAATAGATAAGGAATGTTTCCCTTGGATGTCATCACTCCGATACCAAGGTATTTTATTGAACAAAAGTGTCTACTTATTCTCCGTATAAAACTGAAGTCTCCCTTGACGGGGCGAAGTTCTAGGAGTTCTAACTCTGAAGGAAACTCAACCGTTGTTGGCCGTTTCATGCAAGAACTTTTGAGCTTGGATCCTCTTCCAAAAACTAAGTGTTTAATGTGTTTACACTTTCTTGAGAGTTCCATGAAAACTTCGTGTGAGACTTTACTTCCTCCTAAGTTGAGCGAAACAAGCTGGGATGAAAATCTTGTTCTTATTAGATTCTGTAGCGTCTCTTCTGTCATGCTGTTTGAAAATCGTCGCAGATTGACGGATTTCCATAAGGTGTGGTCGTACGCTATTCTCTGCCATTGTGAGCACACTCTGCATGCTCGGCCAAGGTCGGCTATGGGCAAGAAGGAGAAAATCTTAAGAAGAACAACGTCTGGTAATCCATCCATACGGTGCAAGTTTAGAGTGCTACAGTAGGGTTACTCATTGAGTTTGGTTTTAAGTAGAAATTTCTTGGCAACTTAGAATTCTTAGACGCATTATTGTTGCGCAGTTTTCTAATTAAGTTTTATGACGTCATTATTCGAAGCGCGCGATGATTTGTTGTGCTAGGCGCGCGAGCAAAAAGCTAGTGAACGCCTGGAAAGTCGATCGCCCAGTTGTTTTCTCCACAGGCACCCCAAATACTAAGTTAGTGTTGATGAGCTGGACCACAAGTTTTGGAAAGAATTTTTTTTTAATGACAACATGCCCAAAGGAAATTATTCGCAAATCATTTTGGTGGTAGTAGTAAAATAACGCCAACATGTAAATGTCCTGTTGTTACGAATTCTGAGTGATTTTAAACCATTATTTGAAGCAGGAAATAATGAGATTCAAAGATTTATGTATGAGCTGGTTAAGAGTTTTACCAAAGCTATAATCTTAGGGATGGGGGGTGGGTTTGCAGAAATTTATATTACACGATATTTATTTTTTGTAACAACTCCTGCAAGCATTTTTTGTGTTATTGCTGGATATTTCTTTACTGAAACGAAAGGTTGCGCAATATTGTTTTCGTAGGTGAAGTTAGCAAATCGAGGTCCATTTTCTATGTTCTGTACTCTTATCGAGCATGGAATGGCGTCAGCATGGGATACAACTCAAGTGTAACCACGACAGCTTCGAATGGTCTCACTTCAAAGAAGTTTACCATACTGTGACGCCATTCCATGTTCGACAAGAATACAGACCATAGATAAGGGACCTCGATTTGTTCCTTTACCACAAAACGTTCACTAATACGAATTTTTGTTGACGTTTTTTAGTGATCAAAACAACCAATGAAAACAGCTCGCGCTCGTTGACGTCAGCGTATGTGTCTGTCCTCTAATCGTTCGCCTAAAAAAATAGCCAATCAGCGCGAGAAATTATCAATTTGTGGTATAATGCAAACTCGATATTTTTGGGGGATTTATGCTCCCCCCTCCCCCCCTTAGATTTTAATGGTCCATTCCTTAGTCAAAAATCGTCAGGGAGGTGTTGGAAGTAGTACTTCAATCAATAGATCAAACAGTACAATAAGCTAATCACTATTTACTTCAACATAACTCATAAATACGCTAATTGCTTTGATTTCAATGTACTTTGTACGGCTCTATTGTTGCAGTTTGTAGGCAATTCAAACCTTAATGAGGTAATTACATAAATCGTAGCACAACACTTCAGTAGTTTTCAACTTATGGTGCCATATTTTGTAACGCATTTGGAACTGAATATCATAATCGTATACTAGTGTTTCCAAAAGTGTCTGGCGGGCAGTGTAGGTAAATTGTCGCTATGTACACAAATCGCAAGAGTTATGGAAACATTTGATGTCGGCTGTCTTTATTTAGTCCTTACTAAATAAAGTGTAGCAATACTACTGTGTTTTTATGAAACCATTAATAACACCGTAGTTAAGAGTATTTTTTTATCTTTATCTTTATCTTTTCAGCACAGAATTCATCTTCACATAAGTTACATAATAATATGTCAGGGACATTTTCTCCTAAGTATATATTTCCCCTCTGAACTAACTATAAAATTGTTTAAAAGTTCTTTTGTATTTTTAACTTAGAACAAAAAGACGCGGTCGGTCATATAATTGTTCTGAAGATTTAGATGAATCATTATGATCTTTCCAATGGGAAATAATTGAGCAAATCAAAGCTGCAGATAGTCTAGATATAGCTATAGGATTTTTCACTCAGTTTTATATTCAGTTACTGCAAAGTCGTAAATTTTATTATGATTCGCTTGATTTAAGTTGATTATCTTTATCATTGTCACTTCTGAATCGTGGCTCTGAATCATTAACATTTAAGTCTTGAGCATTTAGACCATCGATGTCTAAGTCTTTACCTTTTTCAAAGACAGTCTTTACTAAATCAAGTTGTGGCACTTCGTGTCGCCATCTTAGGTATCGTACCTTTCTCATTTCGTCTTCACTTGGCAGTTCTTCTTGAGTCTGTTTGAGTCTTTTATCAATAACATCATTGAAGTCCATGAAACCAAGGCTTGCTAGGTCCGGCGCGCTTTCTAGACCATTTTCCATGCTTGCCTTTGCAAGCATTGAATTATAAAATACATCATTTTCATTGACATTCGTGTTAGCATCTTGTGTGTCATTTCCCCCGACTTCTGTTACTTCTATTGCTGGTGATTCAAGATTTTCTGTTGTTGTTTCTTTTTGATTAATAAAGTCATTTATCCGTTCAGCAAGTGTATTTTGTGGCTCAGAGGGAGCTGCATTTTCTTTCACAGGTTCTTTGTAATTGTCAGTGGACATGGCATTGTCACTTTGCCCTGGTTTTGACACTGGTAAAGTGAATTTAACTCTTCTCGCAGACCGTGGAGAAACGCCTCCCACGCCGTGGCTGTTAGACCCTAACCGACTCAAATCTGGCAGCGAATTTGGTCTGTAAATGGACGACGGCGAAGGAATGTTAAGCAGATCATTATCAACCGGTGAAAGACCTCCATGCTTCTTTTTCTTCTTGGAAGAGTCAGACGGGAAAGAATTACGGTCGCTTGCGGACGACCTAGTCGTATTACCAACCAGACTACTTTGTTTTATGTTGATCTCAGGTAAAACGAGCTCATTTTGGCTGTCCGCCTTTTGGTCTGGTATATTAGTCGTAGACATGTGGACTGAAGGACCGTTGGGCAACTGGTCAGTTGTGAGTGTCCTGGGTCTTCCTCTACGCTGATGTAGTCGACCTTCACTATTAGCTCTATCTCGACTTTCCAGCAATCTTAGAGAGCGTTTCTTTTCCTTCTTCACCAGTCCATACTGCGATGCCTTAAGCTCCATAATTTCTGCCTGCATGCTTACAAGTTTGCTACGAAGTTGATGGTCCAAATGCTTCAAGTGTCCTTCCAGCCTCTTGTGTTCACTCGCATTTCGTAAGGTGATATCCTTTCCTGTATCACTAGGTTTAGGTACCAAACCGGTTTGCATGGCAAGTTCAAACTTCTTCATATTCTCGTCAAACGTTCTGCAAAATGTAAAGGTTTCAGAATAATCTTTCGGTCAGTTCCACTAGCGTGATGGTCCTTTGGATAGAACACAGAATTATATAACTTCGGCTGCTTGCTAATCCGGAAAAGATTATCTACCCTAAACTTTAATCAAAGCCTTATTAACCAACTTGTTGACTTAATGAAGAATTGATGCTTTCTTAATTTGCAATGTTATTGCCAAACTTTAGCGGAGGCGTCTTCCACTTATTTTCAAGCAATTTTGGAAATTATTCGAAGAAATTCATTCCGTGACCTTTTTGGTAAAGTTTGTTAGTTTTCTGTCTAGGATTTGGTTGAAGTTTCCATAGTCCATGCACTGTGTATCATTGGATCATTCCTCTGTCTGTCTGTTGCTCAAGTTCTTCTTGCTTTTCAGTATTTCAATTCAAAACAAGCCGTAGAATATTCGGGAAAGAATTTTGCAATCCATTAGTTCAAATAGACCCAATGTTTGGATGGTGTCTAACCGACAATGGCTAAATCAACAGTCTCTGCACAAATTTGTAAAGAAAATGCTTCAAATCTAGCATGGTGATGATGATGTCACTAGTTACGGAACTGCGTCACTCCGAAACTATTATAACATTGTTCTAATACAAATATCAATAGAAAAATAGCGTGACAACAGTGTTATTAAGTGATAAGAAAATCAAAAAGTGCTATGTGAATGTTTATGAGCCATAAAGATTATTAACCTTTGGATAAGTAAAATTAAAACTTCGCAAAGTTCACCTGGCTGAGATTCTGATTCAGATGTCTCGCATTGTTTAGGAGTTTCAGTTCCAAGAGTCTATACGCATGGCTTGACAACTTAAACGCAGGTCAAAACATAAACAAATGTCATTTTTTAGTGACCGATACCCAAGGGATAAGGCCAAAACCATTGTCATTTTACGGAGTTCGATGAAGAGCCTTGGAGGGGAGGGGTGGGATTACTCTAGATCATTACGTTCCACTAGCAAAGAACTTTTATCTATACCTAATAGCAATCTTAAAACGTATGGAAACAATGCTTTTTTGTCGCTGCACCAAGACTGTGGAACAATTCACCGCTAGAAATACCAAAGTCTCCATCGGTGTCTGTTTTTAAAAATTCTCTGAAGACACATTTGTTTAAGTCAGCTTTTAGTTTATAATTTTACAATTAGTACAATTTTTATCGTTTTGTTTCAAATATTTTTATATCTTAATTTTTATAGTAGCTTAGTTAATTATGTATTATTTTTTATTAGTGAGCGCTCTGAGCAATTAGTGGATTTAGCGCTATATAAATAAATAAATATTATTATTATTATTATTATTATTATTATTATTATTATTATTATGGCAAGTTTTATTTGTCTGTATATATCATGTTTACATTGACCAGCGGACTAAGTCTAGGCTGGTTAAGTTCATCATTTTTTTTTTTTAAATCCTTTCTTCAGCTTATGCATATTCATAGAACTTCTTGACTATATTAACGTTCTGGCTTAAAATCCATTTCTGACATCGTTCTATAAGAAAGTTCACTTCCCTGTCTGTATTTGTAATTGTTCTTAGGTCTTTTCTTAGCTGTTCGTGATGTCCTGCGAGAAAGTCAAACACTATGTTAATCTGATTTACACTTGAGCTTTTGCACTCTTTTTTGATGCCTGCACGTAGTTCCGTGTATTTTTCTTGTTTTTCAACAGTTCTCTCCGCAATCTTACCAACTTGACAAACTGTGCCTTCAAATAGTGTCCAAGCATTAGTTTCTTTATCTTGTACAACTATGTCGGGTTTATTGGCACTGTTTTCTGGAGCTTTCTCAAGTTGAAAGGGTACATTCCAGTATATTTTTGCCTTTTCATTTTGAAGTACTGCTGATGGTAGACTTTGTTGGTACCATGGCTTTCCATTGTCGCTTTCCTGAAAGTTGTACTTTTCCAGCAAACAGTGGTATATCGGTCTCAGCATTCTGTCGTGTCTGGCTGTGTAAAGGCTTTGGGCGATCTTTGAGCAGCCACTTAGTACATGTGTTGTTGATTCTGTAGCCATATGGCACATTCTGCATTTGGTGTCTGTGATGGTCATCTGTGCTTTGCTTTGTTGGTATGTCTTTGTTGGTAGTAGTTGTTGGCGTATGTTCTTGTTTACGCTGTAGACAATATCGGGAATGTTTTTCCACTTCTGCAGGATCTGGTTGGCTGTTGGTGAAATCTGTTTGTCTTGGAGTTGTTGGTTGGTGTAGGCTCCAAGCCATGTCTGCTGTTTTGTTTCTTTTATATACTTCTCCGTGATCTCCGATCGCAGCAGCTCTTTTATTGATTTTGGTGAAGGTGAGGTTATCGTTTTGATCTCGTTGGCAGGTGTAGGGTCTTTACTTGTAGGTATTTTAGTGCCTGTATCATCAAAGTCGCACGTGATGTTATATTCCGCTGCGTACTTGGTGGCCTGTTTGAAAATTGACCTTCTACCTTGCGCGATTCTGTTCATTTCAAGCGTTCTTGCATGCTTGATCCTCTTGTCTTTGCTGTTGTTGATATAGTTTGCCATTTTGATTGTTGTTAATTTGAAAGTGTCCTCAACGCTTTTCATACCGCTTCCTCCTAGTTCTTCTGGTAGGTAGAGTAGTTTGATGGATTCGTGATGGTGCATTCCTCCTTCTTTTCTGACTATCTCTCTTGTGCGTCGGTCTATGTCCTTCAGTTGGTTTATTTTCCAGTCGCTTGTCCACATGTGGTACTGAAGACCAGGTAGGGCAAAGGTCTTGGTCGCGTGTACTTTTCTTGGCATGGATATGTTAGTTCTTTGGTGGCATGTTGGAGATGACTAGGACCAGAATAATCGTGACGAGTCGCATTATTTTAGCGTTTTCCCAGTTCTTTAGCGGGAGCGTCAGGACTTGCGTCCGTTCGCTTCAGAGGTCAGATTATTATTCAGATTATTATTATTATTATTATTATTATTATTATTATTATTATTATTATTACCTGGTACCTACAAATGAATATGTGAAATTCTGGATTTGGACCTCAAATTTCTTCAAGACTAAACCTGAAACCTTTACTTTGCATTACTTACTACAGACATTACATTACTTTGCAACCTTTACTTCAGACACACATTATTTTAATACCTCGGCTACATACATGATTATAAGCATTTCAATAAGTTTCTGTGGGATAGGGTATAGTCCCCTTAAGGTACGCACCTCAATAGGCCGTTTGCAGCTCAGTAATCACGTGCTGATTAATTCACTGAGAGCAAATGAATGAACATCTTGATTCCCATGGGTGAAATATACTGGTGAGCAAACAAACTTTCTACAACCTGTTTCGAGAGATCGTAATAAAACTGCATTTCGTAACACGCTGGTTACACATCGTTTCATCCAGTTCTTTACAAGTAGCTAAAAAGAATCACCAATTTAAAATAAAATAAAAAAATTTTCTCACCAGTACAGACACGTGACCGTTAACTGCAAAGGGCCTATTGGATAACAATAAGCCTATTTCAATAGTTTGACACGTGATTGTTACTGGATGGCAAAATAGTGTGGACTTCCTTTATTTAAAGATTTTTTGCTGGATTACTAATATCGTATCCAAAACCTTTTCAAAAATACTATTTCCCCCTTATAAGATACTTTCGATTTCAAGATACGAAGCAGTTAATAAAGTTTCTTTGCCATCCAGCAGAGCCTTCCCCAAGGCACCTTGAGCTGAATTGATTCGTTATTAAAGTTATCAGCAAGTGACTGTTTGTTGCAAAAGATCTTTTAATTTGTCCTTCAAATTGCGCGGCTTTGATGTCACATGCAAGGGGTCAATCAATCAATCAATCAATCAATCTTTATTGTGCTCAATAGTTTACAGATATAAATAATAATAGTTGAAATTGCAGGTGATAAGAGCACAGCCAATTAGAAATAGCAATAGCTAATCGAGCTAAGTGGCTATCCATTTTCAAACATTGCCAAAAAATCAGTTTAGAAATTCTTTGGAGTCATTGTGGACATTGTGGAATCGTTCATCTATTCAGTATACCGTTAATGACCTATTAGACGCCCCGGGCGTCTATTACAAATTTTCATAACGGAAAGGGGGGGAGAAGTGGCGTTTAATAGATAAGAGGCGTTTATTAGAGAAGGGCGTTTATTTCAATCTTTTAAAACAGTGAAAATAACCACACAGAAATATGCCCAAAGTGTGAGAACAGCAACGAGAAATGTTCAATAACAGATCAGAGTCAACGAGTTAAATTGATTCAATGTCGAGTACATCGGAATCGTCCTGGTCAATCAAGCATTCATTCTCTTCATTTGCTTCATCGATGTCCAAGTCTGTAATGTCACTAAAAGGGTCTGGGCGTTTGTGTTCGTCTAACTCAGAAAACTGCATCTCGAGTGTTATTATGGGTGTTATTATGCAAGGACAAATCGACGAAGTATTGTTTAACTGGGGGGCGTCCATTAGATACGGAGCGTTTATTAGAGAGGGGCGTTTGATAAATATTTGAAAGATTAGGGGGCGTCTATTAGATACGGGGCGTTTATTAGAGAGTGGGCGTCTAATAGGCCATTTACTAAGTAGATGATAAGAATCATGATATTAATAACAATGTAAAATTAAAAAGTATATTTTAAGTGATATTTTGGACGTTAGTCTTTGGTCGGAACAAAGAATGAAACTGTGATTTTGTCTTTTCAAAAAGAGTGTGCTGCACTTGATCTAATCTCATACAGCTGTACTGATGAGCTAAAACAAGAAAAACAAAACAAAAAACAAAAAAACAAAAAACAAAAAACAAAAAACAAAAAACAAAAAACAAAAAACAAAAAACAAAAAACAAAAAACAAAAAACAAAAAACAAAAAACAAAAAACAAAAAACAAAAAACAAAAAACAAAAAACAAAAAACAAAAAACAAAAAACAAAAAACAAAAAACAAAACAAAACAAAACAACATACAGATTAATTATTTATTGAAATTATTTTGAATACTCAGTGCTACAAGTGAATTGTTTCCACATTTCAATAATCATTAGCAACCACAACAAAGCTATTACTATCTAAGCAAATGCGCTTAGTCCTAAATTTATCTATTGACAGACATCCTAAAAGGTTTTCCTATATGAATACGGAATTACTCGATGATACAATGTCGAAATTTACAGCTAGCTAAATGATATTTTATTTTATTTTTAAGGCAAGAACGAGTAAGATTGAGTTCGTTCGGCTGGCTAGCTGATATCATCGTCAATGTTTGAAACATCATTGTTCTGTTGGCGAAAATGTTGATACCGGGATGGTTTACATCTTGCACAGTAAGTGTTTGTTCAGAAATTTTCAAGATTCATTCGGCCTTGAATCAGTTGAGAGAAGAACTGTATTTGCACCCATTATTACAATTTTTGTTCTAACTTACATTATTTTATGTTTAAACAGATTGAGGGGTTTCCAAAAATGACTAGAAAGCTAAAAATGCTTAGAAGTTGGTTTACATATTTTGTAATTAAATAGTAATATAATTATCTTCTTTTCTCATTTACTTGGTTTTAAAATACATGTTTAAGTCTTCGATTTGTACGAACATTATTCCAAAAAACCCTGACTGAGAATTCCTCGACATATTACGTATTCAGTAAAAAAAACAAAAAAAAAAAAAAAAAAAACAAAAACAAAAAAAAAAAACCATAGATTATCAAAGGAAGAGGCATTAAATGTCTGTTGAGATGACACGATAGTGTTAACACAGATTTTGAATTTGATTTGAAATAGAAAATATTGTTCTTTCTTTTCTTTATCGTTCGTTATCGTATTTATCACTGTCTTTCTCTTGTTCTCTCTTTCTTTCCGCACATCTCTTTCTTTGGCTTTCTTAACTTTCTCTTTCCTTCAAACTCCCGTTCAAACTCCTTCTCTCCGGAACTAGGCACCTTCAATAGAGTCCATTGATCGTAACATGCATTTGAAGAACTTTTGGATTTTACGCTTTATATATACACTCAATTGAAGAATCGTTGTCGGGTTCAGAAACTTCGAATATACGGCACATGGGAAGTACGTTAATTAGATGCATGCTGTGACCGGAGTAAACGTTTGGCATTCTAAACCGACTGCATGGATGGAGCAAATGAATAAATTATAATATAATTTGTCATTTCCCATGTGCCATTTGGGTCTCAGCTTTTATGTTCTATGTTTCTGAACCCGACAACGAATCTTCAATTGAGCGTATATTAAAAAAAAGCTATCAATACTTTCTCTTTTCTTCGTTTCCATATTTGTTTATTTGAAATTCTTTCATTTTTTCTCCTCTTCTTAATTTCAGTGCCCGTATGTCCTCTAGCCAGTTTTTTAACAACCTCACTCACGTCACTCAGCTCTAGCATTCTTCACTCATTTCCTTTTTCTATCTTGCCCTAAGGTCATGCAACATAATACAAAACAGAGTAATTTGCCTCTCGTTTGATTCGTAAAAGGACACTCTTGATTAGCGAATGCTCCAGTCTTATTTTTTCCTTTTATATTTCCTCATTAAATTAATAACGAGCTTGATTTTCGTTCAGGTATCTGAGAACTATGCCTAACTATTATTTTAATTTGTGGACAAAATTATTGAGTCGTACTTATACTAAGGCTTTTCGCATATTTGAATGCTGAGAGTTTCCAAAGTCACGTTGAAATCATTAGTTTAAAATAATTTGGCGTAAATACACTACAGGATATTGTATTAGAATCACGCAAGTCTAGCTCTATTATTTATTTATTTTTTGATTATTTTCAAGTGAATTGTATGAATATGAAATAATGAAAAATCCTTCATGGTTTTAAATCATGCCTCGTTCAAGCGAATTCCCCGGGGCGATCTTTGGATTATTCTATAGCTTCACTGATCTCGGAAACAGGTGTTTCTGAATTCCATTCTTCTCGCCTCTAAACCAAACTCACGAGAAACCATCACGCAATTTCTCGAATATTCTCGCTTGAAATTTATATGATCCTTCTCTCTTCTCTCTTGCAATATCAATGTTGGGGTCATGGTTAACGAGAGTTCGTTTAAACAGGCTAAGAGGAGTGAATTCATTTGACGACAGGTAAAACCATTTCTCGCTCTATCTCTCTCTCTCGCTAAAGTTTTTCAATTCGCAACCGAATGCAGGAAAGAAGAGAGACTATAGACGGGTTAATAATATTTTTAATGTAAACAAATTGAAAAAAATTAACTTAAAGAACTACCGCACAACACCGCGGTCCAAATATTCTTATGCATTTTATTGCTAACCTATAAAACAAAGCTAGAAATGAAATATCGTGAACATTTCTAGATTATTATAAAGATTATTTTATTCGTGATAATTATTCACAAACGAAATAAATGATTGCTGTGAAGTTTTCTTATAGGAACTATACGAATAAATCTTTCAACTTATCAACTTTTTTTTTGTAATTAGAACTCATTCGTTCCACCATGATTCCCAGCATTTCTTTTCGAACTTTCAAATTATATATCAACACTAACTTACTATGACATCTTTAGAACACTCTTTTGAAGTTTTCCCTTCAGTTCTAACCAGACATTTTTAGAGTATTTCTTTATTTTTGTACAGTTTTTACGAAAAAAGGACAGAAGAAGAATGGAAGGTGCTAAAAAGTCATGCAACCTCGAAAGAAGTAAAGAAAAGTAAGTACGAGAATTCAAAAAATTAATGGCAATTTTTTATGAAATCAAAATACGTAGGTGTAAAAAAATTCACAAATTTGAAATTTTGAAATTTTGAAATTCGTTCTTTTGAAATTTTGAAATTTTGAAATTTGTTATTTAATTCAAGGGCTTTAAAATTTTGAATTGTTTGAATTTATAAATCCAATTGAACGTAACGTTCATAATAAATAAACAAATGCAAAGTCCTCTTTCGAAATATATACTTTCTTACATTACAAAATAAATTATTTCAAGATGAATATTCTAAACCAAAATGTTTTTGAATTCCATAACTTTGCGTCTAAAGATTTTTTTGGCGCCCTAGAGTATTTTCTTAGCAGATTCGTAGTTTTTTTAATAAGATATACTAAAGTTGGTTTGTTTTCCTGTTTTTAAGCGATAAAATTTTGAATTTTAATCTCGCCATAGGGAAGAACCATGCCTGGCGTGGGAAGGAATTCCAAACGCGTGGACAGTTGCTATGGAAACGTTTTAAATTCATTTAGTTTTATACGTGTTGTCTTGTTGATAAGACCATTCAAGATTACGATGTCATAAGAAAGTTAGCAGAGAGCTGTAGGGATTATGAAGATTACATTGAAGAACTAGCTGATAAACACGTAGGAAAAATAATGTATATAGTTTTTGCAACTATAAATTCTACGATTTTTTCGATTCCATAAGCATGGACATATCCATAAAAATAGTCAGATTTGTTTTTGATATTTTTGCAAGATTCTGTTTGAATAAATCTATGGGAGTGAAATATCCTTGAAGCAGTTGGAGATGTCCTGAATTCTACGATACCTGCCATTCCACAGCCAACTAAAATTTCTTATGAACAAATCAAGATAACAAGCCATACCCCAAAATTTCGATAGCTCATAAGTATAGGATTTTGATCGATTTTATCGGTTTGCTACCCCATAGAAAAATAATCGTTTTGGTAGGAATTGAAATTCATATCAGTTCTATATTTTGTTGAATTGAATGATGTTAAAAAATATATATATGAAAATCGGGTGGAATATACATTTACTTTGTTTGGAAGTTCAATACTTGTATTTTGTGACGGACAACCATAGCACTGGAACTATGTTTTGTTGAAATAATTACTATGATTTTGAATTTCATTGTCCAAACTTGGTTCTCTTGGAATTTTCTAGATCTTTTTCGATAATTATACAAAGTATGACTTTTGCAAACCGTTCTCATCTGAAAATATTAATTCGCGGCCTAAACTTGAATTTTCTTATTTTGATAAGTATTGTAAGATTTCCGAGAGAATATTTTATTTTTGATCCATCTTTCAGCTTTTCTCATGAGATCAAACTATGTTGAAACGCTTTCATCAAAACCGCTTTCTCAAAAAAAAAAAAGAAAGAGTTTGGCCTAAAGAACTCCAAAACTTTCTAATAAAGAACACTGTGAATCAGGTCCCAAAATTTTGTTCCAAACGGAAAAAAAAAACTCTGATTGAAAAAGACATAAATTGCATGAAACTCCTGAAACATTGCAAAAAATTGCCCACTACATTTGGAATAATTGCTCTTTTCGGTATTTTTCCTCTCTTTCCAAAACAAAAGGTTGTTCTTAAAAGTAAAGTTATATAGCACAAGTAAACTGCGTGACACAACATCCTAAATGACCCGTAAATCTTCTGTTCTTTCGCTAACTAGTTGTTAGCGTGTTTTCGAGGCTACGAAACCTAAGAAACAATTAGAGGCGAATGTATAGGCCAACAGATAGTATGAGCTTATAAAATCAGCAAAAATATGGTTCTAAATTTCAACAAATTCCTATGAATTATATACCAAAATGTTCAGGAAAGCCCGGGGTTTCAAATCCAATTCTGTTTTTTTTTTTTTTTTTTTTTTGACAGGTTCTGTTTTATTTCAAGGAGAGACGATTTTCTAGCTTGACCCGGCTATGTCATGCATTTTCTCTTAGTAAAATAACTCAAAAAGTACGGTGGTTTTTTTTTTTCAATAGAATTCAATCTAAACCATATAATACAGTCCGAGAATAGTTGAATTAAATAAATCCACTTCTGTTTTTTGCCTAGATAGTGATTATTTTGAGAAAAGATCCAAAAACCGTGTTTTTGAGACATAATATGTATGGGCTCTCATGAGGGGGCGTGAGCTTGAAATCGTAGCTGACCAAATGTTAACAGATTTTTTCTGATGGTTCTAGAAAAACGCACAGTCGTTTCAAACAAAAATTAATTTTTATGAAACGTAATCATTAATATATGTACGTTATTAATTTATTTCCAGAAAAGTCGCAATGGACGTCAGAAGATATGCTCTTGATGCAAACAAACGTTTTATCAGCTATCCCAGAATGCTTTGACCTCCAAGCACCAATGGAACGCAACAGACCACGTGATGAGCCCGAGGAGAGTCGCCCTCCAAGAATAAGTGAGTCTGTGAAGAAAAAACCACTTAATGAACCATATGTAAGGAGTGGAGTTCCACCAGTAAGAGAAAAAAGGAGAAAAGCAAGAGGAAATAATGAACAGGAACAAGAAAAAAGAAACGCTGATTACAACGAAAATGGCGCCAAATCAGTATCACCTGGTTCGTCCTCTGATGACGTCATACATAAGCAGCCGTCGAGTAATGGTGGGAGTAACTACACATATCAAAAAATGCGCTCAAAAATAAAGTTTAAAACCAAAACGAAAGTTCGCAAAAAGAGGAGTAACAGTGCTCCTCCTTTGAGGCGTCCAGAACGCGTAGAAGAAGTTACAAGTCTTACTGAGTTTCGACGACTCGAGACGCGGATTTCATTTACTTCATATGTCAAACGAAAGACTCCACTTTTTTCATTCAGGAAAACAAACGATACTAGTAGACCAAAATTCAACAAATTGCGAAGAACTGAAGCTATAAACGATATTAAATTGTGCGGGATTTCAGGACTTGATATGGATTTAGAACATAAAAGGGATAAGAATATCATTCATAATCCAATATTTCAAGATCAGGACGATCTTGATGACGAAAATAACTCGAGTACATCAAACGACAGCACAAGCAACACGGGTTCTGAACCTGATAGTCACGTGACGGACAAAAACGATGACATCACTTCTAATCACTTGAAAAGACCACCCCTAATAAGGTGTGATCACGTGGAGGAAGAGGATGAATTGGAAACCACGGACGGCGATGATTTTGACGTCGCCATTAATCTTCTCAATCAATACGACACAATAGATTCTGATCACGAGATATTTAGGCAGCCAATCATAACGTTTGATACGACACACATTCGCCGGGATCTTTATATCATTGACGAAGAACCAGAAAATGAGCTTCTTTCCAAACCCTGACCCTAGTACAATGGAAAAAATCGCGCATCAAATGATAAATAGAGACCTTAAGCATGACGTTCTTGCTAGGTACCGCAAACTGAAGTTCGACGTCAGCAGTTTTCTGTCAAACTTTTGACATTTAGCAGGGTGTCATAACTAAATGTTGCTGGAAGAGCCGCCGTGTTGAATTTCAGTGATGCTGAATCTGATCGCTAGCAGTTAACGGTAAATCTGATGCTAAAGGTCTCTACAACATATATCCAACATAGCATTACCAAGCTTCCTCCCGTTGACTTCTAAATTAATCAGATCCCTAGAAGTTAACGCGTAAACCTGATGCTAAAGGTCTCTCCAACATATATCCAACATATATATCATTACCAAGCTTCCTCCCTGTGATTTCTAACTGAATCCGATCGCTAGGAGTTAACAGTAAACCTGATGCTAAAGGTCTCTCTAACATATATCCAACATATATATCATTACCAAGCTTCCCTGTGACTTCTAACTGAATCCGATCGCTAGGAGTTAACAGTAAACCTGATGCTTAAAAGGTCTCTACAACATATATGCAACATATTATTATGAAGCTCCCTCCCAGTGACTTCTAACTTAATTCCAACATATTTCCATGTAGACTTAGTTTTGGACACTTCCAACATATATACTTGCAACATTCACTTGCAACATTTTTCCAATGTATTTCCACCAATGCCTTCCGACCGACATATTTCAAACATATTTCCAACGTGCACGCGTCATCACCATCAATTTTCTAACATATTTTCAAAATATTTCCACCGATTTCCAACGTATGTCCCGGGTGATGCCATGGAAGTGTCCAAAACGTTGGAGGACTGACTTCCAACTATTCTTCCAACATATCTCTAACCTCAAAATAACCATCGGTTTTTCCAGATTATCAATAACATATCTTTGCAGTTAATAAAACCTTTATACAGATGTGCCTATTTATTATATTTCCTAGATTTATTCCTTTCTGAAAGCTGAAGTTCCTAAATACTGCCTGACATTTTGCTTAAAAAAAATCTTGAAACCAACCTAGATATATGATCTTTTTATTGTAACAAAAGATACTCTAAATAGAGCCCCAAAACTTACATAATTTAAAACAAGAGGAGGTTAGGTGGATTGCCTTTTGAACCTCCCATAGTTATTGAAAAAAATAAGGATTCGAATGGATGGAAAACCATAGATTCTATGTCCTTAAAAAATAACAATCCTTAATACCTTTCTTTCTTTCCAATTTTAAAATACCACTTAAGAACAAACTCACACAATATGACTAAACATTCCATCCTTTCACTATCAACAGCGACCATAAAGATTTAAGCCGATGGACACATTAAAACTAATATTCTATGTTCGTAAAACGAAACATCCTTAAAACGTTTCTTTCTTTCTATTTCAAAATACCACCTGAGAACAAGCTCACACAATGACTAAACACTCCATCCTTTCACTATCAACACCAGCCACGCACCTGCAGTGTTTATAATCCCCAAGTATAAACAATTTTCTCACTACCTATTACCATCAAGATTTCTCCAAAACATTCCCTATGGACCTGTCAATTCAGACGGTCCGTACTGCCAGTCACGTGACATATTTAAGCTCCAAAGGTGATGTGTCAACCAAAAGGGTTGTTTATGACACCAGAGGAATAGCGTAAGGGCGGTCTATTGTGTGGAATTTGAAGTGATAAATCACTTGTTATAAACGAGGCCAAAGGATATTACCTCAAATCTTCGTACTTTCAAGTAAGTAGGAATCTCTACAATTCGTATTCCTTTTCCTTTGAAGACAAAATTATTCTCATTATTCTTGTAGTTTGGCTCAGATTAAAGACCCTTTGAATCATCAAACTCTTTTGACTCAAAGTTTTAATATTTAAGTAGGTTGAAGAATCTTATCAAATTCGCCCGTTGTATACCAAAAACAAACTAAGTTTAAATGAATTTTAAAACTTTTAACATCCTCCAACGTAATTAAAGATCATGGTACGATAGATAAGAGCCGTTTGAAGTGGATTAAAATGATTTTTTGATTCTATAACAATTGTTAATTTGATCATAAATTAATCATGAGGGATTCGACCTGTTGATAATTCGTTTTACATAGAAATGACACTTGGTTTAGTGTTTTAGTAATGAATACGAAAAATGCTATCAATTAGCTGTGTTTTAACCAAATCAGGTAGGAGGACGCCATTTTTTTGAGCCTTTGTCAATCAATGGAGGTGTTGCGATAGACATCCGCCTACCTTTTATCTACGGGATCCGAGTGCCATTCCTGGACTTGGAATCACTTGTGAGAAGAATTTGTTAGGTTTCTCCCTTGATTCAAAGGTTTTTCTCTGGGTTCTCTAGTTTTCCTCCATCTCCAAAGCCCAACACGCTTAATCCCAATTTGATCTTTGCGTTTCCGTGCACTGACTTTGATAAGCTCATGACCAGAGGCTGTTTCAGGGTTCGAAAAGATTTCAATTGCAAGATTTCCATCAATAGATCCGTCAGCGAAAGAAACGATACAAAGACAGAAACAATGCCTTCAACACCTTGTATAATCTGAGTTTTAATCTAAATCATAACTCTTCCACATCTACCACCGCGTATAAATATCTATCTATATCATTCATTTCTTTGTTAGAAATCTCTTAACATTAAGTTTATAAAAATTTGATTTTTTGTGTGAAATTTTAGCTGAAGGTGCACTATTTATTATTTATTTTTTTGAAGCCCGTTCCAAGATGAAGGGAAAGGCAGCCTTGGGTTGTATGGTATTTGTAGCATGGAGTCTAGCTCTAGTCGTACAAGCCGAGCATAAAAGTAGGTGAATCACAGAGCGTACACCTCTTATCGATAAATAAATTAATAAATACAAAAAGCTCTTCAAGAGTCTTCGCAGATGGGGCCTCGAAAATAACAAAATTAATTATACCCATTTTGGAATCACTGGTGATTTCTGCAATCTGATTGGCTCTTAGCAGTGCGACTTAATAACGAAAGGCACCATTTTGAGTTTTGAATCGCACTCCTTTGAAGAGCCAATGAATTTGCAGATATGCAAAGCCAATGAATTAACCATAGCGTCACGCGTACGTAAAATTTGTAGAGATATGTTTCAGTGAAACCGGAACGATTGGCAACTTAACTGAATTCGTAACCCCTTGAAACTAAGTCCTAGATTCACCTTTGGTTATACATAAGTAGTTCTCTGAAGAGCTCAGTGTATTTGTTTAATTTTCTCCATATAGTTGTTGCTGTTGTTCTCAAGAACCCTAACTACCAGGGTGCTCCAGGTAAGTTATGAAAATCAACTAATTTTTTTTTTTTTTGAAACTCAGAAAATAGTCTTGCTTAGGCGAAAGACCACGTGTCATTCTCTTGAGAATGGGATTCTTTGTTTGAGTCGTATCCATATTTATGTGTTTTCTCATACGCAACCATCAAACAAAGAAATGATACTCTAGGGAATGACACGTGGTCTGAAATGGGAAAGCACAAAACCATGCATGTAATGAAGGATTCTTATATAAAAAAGACATTAGAATTCTTTATCACCAACCTTACTTTTTTCTTATGATTTTTGCATAACGACTGTATTTTATTTCTCTTCTTTTCTTTAGTGTTAAAGGTTAACGCACACAAAGTATTGTCAGGTAAGCAAACAACACTTTTTTCCCCAAAGGAAAGAAATATATGATATTTTGTTTTAAAGCTACATTTACATCAGAGAATGCCGCCTCATTATCACCTGATATCCATTGTTATTAATGAGTTGGAGCATGGAAAGTTCGACGTTTGCCCTAGGCCTGAGAGAAACGAGGAAGGTGTCGTATTCTGCTACTTCGGTCAGTTAAGTGTAATAGCACGGCACAATTAAACGGTACAGAAATCAAATAAAAATGCCTAGACACGATAACGTGACGGTCACGGACAAGTCCATACGTTAGTTTTTCAGTCACGAAATTTGCTCTACAGCTCAATGTCTCTTTTCAGTACCTTCCGATCAAGCCACGATACAGCAAACAACACCACTAGTTGCAAATGCTGATAACCAAGTAGCCACAAGCTATGCTGGTAGGTTTATAGTTATTTCAGAAAAGGGCGGCGAATGTTTCGTTGCATGTTCTATACCTATCTTGGAATGTCAAGGAATTTGACTGAGATAGCTCTGCTCCAAGGCAGACTCGAGCAATACTGAATTCGCCTCAAGAGCTCTCATTTTTTCACCTGATTTACGCGTGTCTCCAAAGGAGTGGGAGTATATTTTTCAATAAATAAAACGGTGGATTGCGTTCCCCCTCCCCCGTTTTACAGTTCGTAGAGGCTTGCTGATTGAAGTGGTAAATTTGAGTAAGATTGAAACAGCTTTGTATGAGGGAAAATTTTTGCAAGTTTAAGGCAACAAATGTTTTTAAAGATGTAAACAAAGGCGTCGTTAGGCAAACAAGAATGAGGGGGAAAACTACAATATTTTAATATTATATTGATGGGTTGCAAGCATTCCCAAGAGAGTCAAATAACAAAAACCTGGCGGCCTTCGTGGTACCTTTAACAATGGATGCTAATGAGAAATCTTTTGTTAAATGGCACCAACATGGCCGCGATGACGTAACGTGCAATCGACGAATTGGACAAATAGTCTAACACAAAAATAGTAGCCTTAAAAAAGATTTATAAAAAAGCAATTAATTTATCAAGTATGTTATGGCCTGTTTCTATTTTAGAGAACGGTGATGCTCCTGTTCCAGTAATGAACGAAAAACCAAAGAAAGTCATCAGATACAAGCTTATTAGAGTATCCGGTAAGGGAAGACCTGTTGACAAAAGAATGATACAGGAAAGAATGATACGAGAATTAAGTGAGAACAGATATTTTTTTCTTAACCGTGCACGAGGCAATAGAGGATTTGCAGCATCTCGTGACGGGCATGTTGGATGGCAGAACAAAAAAATCCCTTTACTCTCGGGAATTGAATTCTTTCTCGTGTAAAGCCCCGTTTACACTGGCGATTTTTGCGGCGATTTTTGCTGCGATTTATGTGGCAATTTTCGGAAATACAAAATATTTTGTCTCATCCTTCAAAAGAGACATTCGTCTAGGAAAATCTTGGTATCCTGAAAAAAACTTTACAAGTAAATTCTTTACCATTATTTATTATGGACAAAATCGCAAAAAAATCGCAGCAACAATCGCTAGCGTAAACGGGGCTTAAAACGATCGTATTGTTATTCTTGGAGTGCAACCACATGACTCAAAATCTCTTAAGAAATAAATAACAGTTAAACAGCCGCCATCTTAGTTGACCCAACAAGAGAAGCTAATGAGGAATGCTTTGTTATCGTCAACCAACGTGGTGGCTATGACGTAACATGCTCACCCAAGAATTCATTTTCATTTTGTTTTTTTCAAGATGAGGACTTGAAAAAGGAAGCAGAGGCCAAGAAACTAAAGCAACTGAAAGACGCAGAGGATGACAAGATTAAGAAAGGTTTGTTCATTTGTTATTCTAGTTTCATGAAGCTTGAAAACACCGAAGCGATTTATACTGTTCGCATAACTCACTTCAGCTCGAGGTAATATTTTCCCATTTCAGACCACGTGTCACTCTCTTGAGAATAAGATTCTTTGTTTGGGGTGCTCGGAGTCGTATAAGAGTAGAGTTGCTTGTTGGTTCTCTCTTGTGTTTCTAGGGTTTTCCGGGTTCTCCGGTATCCCTCCTCCCGCAAAAATCAACTTCTAAAAACCAATTGGAATTTCTGAGTGAAAATGCCACTGCTAAATACTATTTATTTATCCATATTCATGTGTATTCTCATGCGCAACCACTAAACAAAGAGATGTTAATCTAGGGAGTGACTCCTGAACTGAAATGGGAAAAAAACTTTAGGCCCAAGGTGAGGTCAACAGTAATGCAGATTAGCCCGGGCGGTAGTCCGTTTTCATTCAGTGTGACGTTATTCTTCCCACGCTTATATATCCAGAACAAAACTTGAACTAATGTCTTTTCTTCTTGCGATAGCTCTGTACCCATGTAGAGACTACAGCCCAGTTTGTGCACGTTATAAAAATATCTGGAATCCCGGTGTCGCTCAGTGCCGAGATGTATGGATGCAGAGGAACTGCCGTGAAACATGTGGATTATGTAAAAGTATGTACTAGAAAAGTTCTACAATCTTCTGCAAAAATGATGTGCCACTTATTGGTCTATGAAGTTTTCTATCCTAGGAAACGGTTGGCTGATAAAATGCATGCGAGGCAACATTGCTACGGGGGGAGAGGGAGGAAGGTCCTCCAGAATACTAGGTGGTACATTTAATTTTTCAGTAGATTGTAGATCGCTTGGACTTCCATGCCTCTCTAATATGAGTTTCTTAACCGTTTTGTGTTGTTATTTGGTGTAGTTCCAGTTGGCGTCTACCTCGCTTGTCACGACATGTGGCACTGCAAGAAACTTGCTACTCACAGCTGCGTCCATGATTGGGTACGAAAAACTTGCAAGAGCATGTGTGGTGGCTGTGATGGAAGCAAAGGCAGCAAATTCGGTAAGGAATGTTGGATTACTCGAGCAGTTTTCATATGCCAGCGAAAAACTCGCAGCACCAACGCCGCATATGCCAGACCAATAACACTGCGCGAGAAATAGGCCATTTGGTCAACAGGTCATGTGAACTAACCTTTAAAATAGATGTGGTGTCAAAATATTATTAGAAATTAAAGAGAGCACCTCGATATTGGCAAGAAGGCAAAGTTTTAGCTCATAATGTTGACTATAGAAGAAATGGCGTTATATATGAAATCGAATATTTGAAGAGGATTTGTATGGGAAAATGTACTGAATGGCAAAGCTTGCCATCCAGCACATTTTCCCATAAAAATCCTTATAAAATATTTGATTTTGCATGCAATGAAACTTCTTACTAATATCGAGGTGCTCTTTTCATTTCGGATGTTCAGTTTGACACAAAGAGAAAGGGACACTTGACATGTTGTTGCAAAAGGCATATTACTCTCCCTTCAATAAAACACCCGAAACACAGCGCGCGCATGGTCACGCTCCTGCCTACGTACGACTGGCCAATCAAGTCTATTAACAATGTAAGCTAAAAAGGGTTGATCTTTTTTCGTTAACAATATACCACCAACATGGTCGCGATGAAGAAGCGTGCAAACCAAGAATTCATACACTAATGAAGGAACATAAGGAGGCCAGGACTATACAAACCAGTTATTAAACAAAAAAACAAAAACACACACACACACACACACACACACACACACACACACACACACACACACACACACAAACAACAACAACAACAAAGTTAAGTCTTGTTAAGTCTTCTAAATAAGCTAAACATTGAAAAAACCAAGCCAAAATCATTCAACTTTTCGTACTTAAATACTCAATCATCTGACCGGCTTTGTTTTCCAGCTCGGGTTGGAGCATCGAGCGTCTTTGTAGGAAAGAAGAAATCTTTGGTTGAAACGAAAAAGGAAAAGGAACAAGACGACAAGAAAGTCAAAACTGTCCATGTAAGTGTTCGGTTTTTCGTTAGAAAGCTAAGAAGGCTTTTATGTTCATTTAACTAAATCATCTTGTGAAAGGCCTATTGTAAGTTGAGCGCCATGTGCCACCATCTCTTATACTCCTTTTTGATTTATTACAGCAAGCAATCAAACTACAAGCAAAACCAATAAAAGTTGAAAACCCCATTCCTAAAGAAAGTAAAGACGATGACAGCAAGATAGATGAAAAAGATGATCTCGAAAATGAGCAATCAGGTGATAATTCTGATGACAAGGACAATGACGACGACGATGATGACAACGAGATGGAAAAACAACCAGCTGATAGTGACATGGAGAGCGAGTCTGGAGATGATGAAGACACCAAAGAAGACAAGCCAGAACCAGAGGTATATACAACATGTAACAGGCATTTTAGAAGTTGTTCACCGCTATGTGTTCTAATGCATGTACCACTCCTGGGTGGACGGCTCAGTGCCTAACAAGTTTTTCAGCCCAATTTATAAGTGTCATGCAACAAAATTTTAGGAATGATTTGTTCACATGAATATTGCTTTGTGTATATGATTCTGCAAGTCTAACATGTTTAGTTAAGTAACCGAGACTGTTTTGACTTATAGATATTCTCGTAGGCCCCTGTTCTACAACGAAACCTCTTTTAGAATTAACCTAAACATTCAAACCACCAAGGTTGAACTTGTCTAGATACGTGATTTAAATATAATTTCAGATTAGATTACCTGGTTATATAAGGACGAGCAAGTTAACTATTTCTAAATATTGTACTTAGTTGTGAACAAGCCTCGGAGACAGACCCCTTGCAGCACTTTGAAATGCAGCTCAATCTGGGGGACAAAATAATAGGTTCCACTTCTCAGGAAATTGGAATTCTTTTGTTCAGTCCCCTATAGATCATGCTGCTTTGACGTCACATGCAAGGGGTCTATTCCTAGCGTGCTGTACTCTTATGTGAGGCAGCCGATAGATCGAAGTAGAATTTAGAAGTTAAATTTTGTGGAGGGAGGGAAAACAATCAAAGCACATGAGAGAACCAACAAACAACTCTACTCACATACGATACTGAGCCCGGCGGGACTCGAACCCGTTTCGCATTGGTAAGAGTAGGCGGATTAGCAGCGTACATTGCACGCAGCATTGCAAGCAACAAATTTGAATAGGGGGTGACACACTTTGCAACGAAATCACGCAACATCGCTTGTGTCAGCCTGCTATGTTAAGATATTTGGTTAGCAATTTGGTGCAAGCTGATTGGCTGGAAATTTCAAAATGTTGCAGGTAATGTTGCAGCCATGTTCACATGATGAAATTTGTTGCGCGCAGTGTAGCAAGAGTAGAGCGCGATTCAACTTCAGATTAGTTACATGCAACAAGTTCCAGGGGTAGACACACGCTGCAACAGTCCTGTTGCGTGAAATGTTGCATGCAATGTTGCACCGTGTTTCAGCACCTTAAGAGTTCTCAGTGGCAAGAACACCTGACCGGTGAACATGGGCTGAGGTCATGGCCTTGAATCTCGTCTGAAGCTTGAAAATTTTTCCCGAGAAAAACTAGCTTGATGAAATATAATTTCAGTTACATATCTAATAATTTACCAATCACAAAAACACCTAAATACTTATATGAATAGTAAAAAAGGGACTTAGAAGATTGAAGAAAGCTTGTAGACTTTCATCACGAGCAGGACAAATGCGATTGTTTGCCAATTTAGATTATTTCAGTGTTTTTATCAGTAAGCACTGGAAAAATCGATGGATTTGAACTGAATTTTGACAAATATTTCAAAAAAAACTTGGAGAAGGTTTTGTTGAATGTTGCAACAATGTGGAATATTCTCAAACCTTGTCTGCACGTCTTCCGGCATATATTCAATTCTGTGTCATTGACATTAGATTTAAATGATTTGAGTATATGATAGACTTGAATATATGATAGACTTCAAGCTTGGTTAACAACACTGTGCGACATCCAACAAAACAGTATTTGTTCAATCGTCGATTAATTGATGTTTTTTTTAAATTCTCTAACCAAATATTTTCTCCTTTCTTGAATTTAGCCCAAACATGCTGCAAAACCGGCCAAACACGCCTCTGTTCCCAAAGTTACAAAGAAACCAGAGCAAAAGATCGTCGTACAAAAACCCGTAGTTCCAAAAGTCCATCATCACAAGCAGAAAAAAATTGCAAAGAAAGTTGTTCACGACAAGAAACCTAAAGCTAAAGAAGTACAAGTTGTGAAGAAAGTCGACGACAAGAAGCCAAAGAATCCCGTAAAAGCTTTGGTCACGAAGCACAAGAAACCAGCTCATGTTGCACACCACAAAAAATCTGCCAAAAAAGCGAAGAAAGTGAAAAAAGTTGCAAAGAAAAACTAAATAAATTTGTCACAATAAATATGCCATCAGTACCAACTTATCCATGGCAAACATGTTCAGGAAATCATTCCTAGAAATTACTATAATTTACTAGGATTTTTTCCCTTCGAATACCAACGGTATAGTTTTGTTTTGAATATTTTCAATCGAAAGTCAGAAGGTCTTACTTTGAAAGACATTTGAAATGTTTAAATTTTTTTCGATAGATAAGAACTTTAGTTTATTCTTTGTGTTGCTTCAACACAGCTAGATATGATGTATTCCAGGATCCACATACTGAAATTCTGTTTCTAAACAATACTGCAAACTTAGTCAAACAATTCAACATCTTAAAAAAGCCTTGTGATTCAGTTCCATACTTTCAGTGGCCTTACACTTATTTTATTTCGTTAAATAATATTTTTTAAGTTAACAAACGTGCAGAATGAGAAATTGTACCGACAACTTAATAATTTATGACTCTAAAATAACAACTTATAACAAATAAAAAATACATTAGCTACAAGAAATATGAACTGAAAATAACTACTGATAAACTCTTGTGTATAAGTCGCGGCCGCCATCTTGGTTGTCTTATCTTGATTTAAAGAAATTAATAACCAACATTGCGGCAATGTCTTTTGTCCTTGTGAATGTGACCTCATAGCCGCCATTATGGTTGAGTTGAACGAAAGATTTGGTCTTGGTTCGTCTTGGTTTCTTTTGTTATGTCAACCAACATGGCGGCAATGTCTTTTGTCATTGTACATGTGACGTCACAGTCGCCATGTTGGATGACTTGAGCAATAAGATTTGTGATTGTTTTTTTTTTGTTATATCAACCAACATGGCGGCCATGTCTTTTGTCCTTGTGCATGTGACCTCATAGCCGCCATGTTGGTTGACTTGAACAAAAGATTTGGTCTTGGTTTGTTTTGTTATGTCAACCAACATGGTGACCATTTCTTTTGTCCTTGTGCATGTGACGGCAAAGACGCCATGTTGGTTGACTTGAACAAAAGATTTGATCTTGGTTAGTTTTGTCGGGATTTCAAGTCCGCGCAATTAGTTCCAGTCCTAGGCTGCGCCTCGGACTGGAACTAATTTCGCGGACTTGAAATCCCGTCCAGTCCGATATTGGAGGCTTTGAAATGACTTCTCATCTCATTAATTATTCGACTTGGAGTAACTGGAACAAAATTAATTCAGTCCTAGGACTTAATTAATTTTGTTCCAGTTACTAGGACTGAATTCATTTTGTTCCAGTTACTCCAGACTGAATGCATTCCTTTCACAGCACTTTACCAGGTTTCATGTAGCTTCATGTGACCCAAAAATAGCCCATTGATTGGCTGGTTTACTCATGAATTATTAATGAGTATGAGAAGGTAGTTTGCAAAGGTTTCTCCTATATTAATAATGACGTTTCCTGAAACAGCCCCATGATTCGGCACGCGTTCCACTCGTTACCAGTCTTCCTAGCGACTCCAGGTTGCCAAAATGAACTATATTTTGGTTTACCTTGCTCGGTAATCATATTACAAGGCACTTGCATGACTTTTAGGGTAATTAGTATAGGAAATTGCACGATCTCGAGTACAATTTGGAAATTAATAGACACGAGTAATGTTTTGAAAGTTCTTGTAATTGCACGAGCCTTTAGGCGAGTACAATTAAAGAACTTTCAAAACATTACGAGTGTCTATTAATTCCAAATTGTACGAGAAGATCTTGCGATTTTTTGTTTATAGTTCACTCAACAAAATTTCAGTAAAAAATGCGAAGCGACGCGTTTATCCTTGTCTATTTGGCGGCCGATTTCCAGTCCATCGTGCAACTGAAATGCATAAAAAAGATTAGTTCTTTCGGCTTTAAAATTTTATTTATGCTTTTTAAGTACAAAATGGTAGAAAATAATTGTTTTGACATTGTTTTGGCCGTGTTGCCATAGCGACTTAATTCGTTACTCTTACGGAGTACAATTAACGCTATAATTGTACTCCTCTCGACCAATCAGAGTCGAGTAATTTTGTTGAGTGTACTATAAGTGCTTAAATGTTCCCTCAAGCCTCGAAATGTCAGAGTAAGAGTCCCTCCGCTTATGGCGTCGGAGTATACGCCAACCTCTCTTTCTTTCCGGGGAAATTTTAAAATGTAGTTACCCTTGCTATTACTTTCAATTACATATGAATATAATACATCTCAAGCTTGGTAACAAAAAGATTCGTCAACTTTTTTTCAAATAGCTGTGCATCTTACCCAATGAAGCCGTAGCGTTCTACCTGCAAGTTGGTCGCAACCATTAGCTGTAAAAGATATAATCCGCAGAATGAACAAATTGACCCACCCTCCTTTAGAGTAAGGCTTAAAAAAAGCTGATTTCTTAAGCTTAGGAGTAATGTTTTCCCATTCCAGACCACGTGTCATTCTCTTGAGAATATGATTCTGCAGTTGTTCCCATATTCATGTGTCTTCTCATGCGCAACCGTTAAACAAAGAAATGATTCTCTAAGTAGGAAATAGCATGTGGTCTAAGACATTATGCCTCTCGCGTAAATGGAATTTACTACTAGTCTATTTTAAATTGTTATCACAGACATCTTAAAAATTCACACAAAACTACAATTGTAAAACTACAATTTATCCGCATCTTGATTTACTGTATCTTTTACATTAATTTTACATGAACTTTTCAGACTGTGTAAACATCTAACCATATTCACGTGTTTTCTCATGCGCAACCATTTAACAAAGAAATGATACTCTAGGGAATGATATGTGGTCTGAAACATTTCGTCATTCGGGGAGAGAAACTATAGCAAAGAACACTGGAGAAAAACATGTGCGCATGAGTGTATTTAAGCACGTTTTCTCAGAACTTAGAAGAGTTTTGTGAGAAAAGAACTATTCGAAGCATACAACACTTGAAAATTCGCGAGTATACTTTTGTGACACCAAGATATTGTATTAACAAACACAGTATGAGAGCATTAGCCTTACGTTTCAAGCATGGACACTAATTATAAGTTTTGGCATTTTGTGAAGTCCAAGTACTCCAGCTTCGAGTTCTCTTTTGCTCAGCGTTAGCCTCAGTTGTGTTAAAATATTCAGCCACTCAACTAAAACCTCTGGATTCCTAATCAACTTGTATTGTACCGTAGTGCGTACATTCCTTACTATACAATGGACCTTAATAAAAAAAAGAAAAACAAAAACGAACACATTCGTAAACAATCAAGGCTAAGACTGAGCAAAGGTCAACTCGAAATGGGAGTTTTATCAGGCATGTTCGAAAGCCAAATTTACATATTTTTACAATAGCATGAAGTCGTTTTGACTAATTTAATTTGTATACGGACTTGGAGCATGCGCAGACGTTTTTTACTCTTCCCATGGAAAGTCATTTTCTTGGGAATAAGACTTTTTATTTGATTCATGTGTCTTCTCATGCGGTTAGTGTTTGTTTGTATTTTTGATTGGCGGAAAAAAAGACAAGAAAAAAAAAAAAAAAAAGAAAGAGAGAAAACCGTTTTTAGACTAAACTTGAAATGACCGAAAATTAAATCAAAACTGAAGCATTAAAACCCCTATTCGTTTATCTTTTTATCTCTGAATCGATGCCGTCAAAATAATTTCTTTTCAATTTTTTTCCCGCCATCCTGGTTCGGTATGACGTCATCGATTACACGCTTTCTAAGCATTGTGGGTCGTGATCTTTCTCATTAAGGGCAATAACATTTTGTTGTCGATTTGATCATATTTGCAGAATCCAAAACAACCCATTTTTAGGTGATACTTTGCTCGTCGGACCTGATCGACGGAAAAGTAAGGTAAGCTAAAAGATTTTTATCAAAATCACGACATTTTAAACCAATAATTCTTTCTTTTTCAAACGACTTGAATGTTGCTTTTGTAATGTCACTTTTAAGAAAATAGATTTGAATTTGTCATAATGTTCACTGAAGAAAAAATGAACGAATTTGAATTTTTTGGCCAGAAATGGTTGTCAATTTAGAACTTTGATATTTTAGGATTTCATATTTTATTTTATCATTTGTCTCAAGCAGTGTTTTCACAAACGAGACGTTACATTTATTCAAATGATTTGAATTCCTACGTTTTGCTTTGATTGATCTTTTCGCGGCTAAAATTGAATAAGGTTTTGTTTTATGTGATAGCAAGAAAAGGCGAAGGACTATATTTCCATAAAAGTACATTTATTCCTCTTATGAATAGAGTCTATAATATATAAGATTTTGGATTCATACATTTTTATTTTTGCCAAGACTACAGACTGTTGAAGTTGCTGGTTTACGATACAAGCAATGAGGGTGGCGTTATTGGGAATTCATAAAGGATATTGATAAACTATAGGCCTACTAAATTAAGTCTGCTTTCTTTCTCTCTTATATTTTTCTCTGTTTTCAACGTTTGAAGAAGAAGAAGCAAGATGCGTATTGTAATTGGAGTTATCACCATATTGCTCGTCCTACAAGTCTGCTTTACGTACGCCAAAGGTACCGTTGTATAACACAGTTCGTTTACTCCTTCACTACTCTCACACTTTCAAAACTCTTCAAATTGAATAACCTTTTAATAGTCTTTTAATCAAGAAGGGATATCTAGTTAATTGAATTTCTTTCTTGGACTAATTGACAGTCCAATTCAAAGAATTAGCGAGGAATCTCTTACGAAACTTCCAAGCGATCAGGATCACATAAATGATGGAGTAATTTTGTAATCAATAAATAATGAACTCGAGTCATGGTACCCGTCCAAATATCTCGCTCGAGTTGTCCTACCGTTAAGAGTAATATATTCTATATCTATTATCTCTAAACCGTAAAATTTGCAAATTTTTCCTTCGTTTATCGACGTCTTGATATGAATACTACCAGGGTCCTTTTCGTAGTTCATTTTATTGGCATCATTTACGTCATTATCTTGTGAACTCCCAAAGGAACTTAAAATATTTGAACAAATTCAAAGAGGATTCTAGTAGTAATAACATCAACACTTAATAAGATGAATGGGGGATTCATTTTTCATTGAAAAACTAAAGTCCAACTGAACTGTAGTAACTGTGTCTTTACGACTCTCAAATTACTTGAAAAATTTGAATGAGGAATGGAATTGAAATAGTCGATTCTTGTACTAATTATCAACCACAAAGGGAGAAGGCGCGTTTGAAAGTTCACTCTAGCCAAGAAACAAAAATATCACTCTAACATCAAACTAAATAAAATGAAAATATTGGATTTCTCTTGCAGCTTTTTCGTTTTTCACTTGCGGGTTGTTGTAATACAACTCGTCGAGCGAGGATTTCATATTCATACAAATATTATCGAAAAAAATAAAACTTCAAAATTGAAATGTTTTACGACTATTCTTTTATTCGAATTTCAAAATGGTCGACCCACAATTTTTTTAACAAAACTTGTTATGGAAGTTCTAGTGAGTTTTAAATACGAAGACGTGGACAACATCGATCGATTTTTTTTTAGTTTTAAGGCAATGTTTCAATTCTAAATATTTCAAAAAGCATTGGTCACCAGTAACATTTCTCGCGTTTGGTTGAAGTCAACATTGAAACGCAAACCCAAGCATATTTTAAAAAATATTTCTGGCTTGAAAATGCTTAAATATTGGAATTTGTGAGTAAATAAATATTTGAGTAAAGTTGTTTGCTGGTTGGCTCCTGTGCTCAAAGGGTCTTTCTCAGCAAATTTTTCTCCCTCCGTAAAATACATTTTAATTTGATCTGGTGTCGAATGCTTTTAAAATATATGAGCCAGTGGCTCTAGAGACTGAGCAATCGCTCCCTGGTTCGACGTAAAATAAATAAAGTTTATATTTTGTTTGGTGAAGTGTCAAACCAATTACTTGGCTTCGAAAAAGCATTCCGAGACGATAAATATATATCTTTTAATTGTAGTTATCAAGAAAGTAAAACATGTAGGACATCATCATCACAAGGCCAAGAGGGCAATGGAAGGTAAAGACGGATAGAGTGTTAAGGTGTATTTTAGGGTAAAAGACAGAGGAAAGAGTTTAGATATCAAGGCAAGAGCACAGCAAAGCACAGCATCGCACGCCATAGCAAAGAAGAGTAAAACACAGCACGACTCTTGAAAAAGTAAAGCAAAGCAAAGAACAAAAAAGCTCAGCGCAAAAAAACAAAACAAAAACAAAACAAAACAAAAACAACAACAACAAACAAACAAACAAAATAAAAACGCACAGCATGGCACAGTACAGCACAGTAATACAGCACAGCACAGCATAGCACAGCACAGCACAGCACAGCACAGCACAGCACAGCACAGCACAGCACAGCACAGCACAGCACAGCACAGCACAGCACAGCACAGCACAGCACAGCACAGCACACTGAGGACAATAAACACTAACGCAACATAACACTGTACCTAAACAAACGACCGAGGCCTAACATCATTACTCGACCGACACTACATCTTCCATACTTACAAGAAAGGGATATTTTCCATCATTCTTGTGTACACGTACTTTAACTATTTTTTCAATCAGCATTCGACCTAAAAGATAAAGACGAATGCATTGACCACTCATACTGCATAAAATACTCACACTTGGACTGCGCTGCCTCTTTTGTGAAGAACAACTGTAAATCCCTTTGTGGTCATTGTGGTGAGTGTGCAGCAGCAAAACCAAGCACACCACAGCACGGCACAGCACAACAATAAAAAAACTACCACAATAAAACAATGCAAATCAACACCATACAAAAAAAAAAAAAAAAAAAAAAACCGAAAAAAAGCCAAAAACAAAACAAAACAAAACAAACAAAAAAAAAAACAAAACAAAACAAAAAAACAAAAAAAAAAACAAAACGACCTAACATTACTCGAACTAGTACACTACATCTCCATACGTACATCTTCAACTTCTAACAAACGAATTTGTGTAGACGAACTTTACCTTTTTTCTACTCAGCATTCGACCTGACAAATAAAGACGACTGCACTGACCACACATACTGCATAAAATACTCACAATTGGACTGTGCAACCTTTTTCGTGAAGACCAACTGCAAATCCCTTTGTGGACTTTGTGGTAAGTGTGAGACAGACGTTGACATTCAAAACTCCAACTTGCGACAAGGAGCAATCCTGTCCCACATATGCGACGGAAAATATATTACTTTTTTTTAATTCTTAAGGTCAGCGCAAGATGATAAAGCTGCCAATGGTAGTGTATTACAACAAACACAAGGCTGCGGCAAAGAAGCATGTCGTACGTAGAGCAGCTAATCCAACCTACCCTCCAACGACCACCCAGACACTCTTCGACTATGTCGGCGGTTACAACAAATGGAATTTCCAGTTCACTGATAAACATCCCATCCAAATGGACTGGAGCAAACCACAACCCCCCTTAAAACCCGCTGACCAGACCTCCAATCAAGCCGACACACAAAATAGCCAACAAGCTGCAGCTGCTGCACCTGCCGCTGACCAGTCTTCTTATCAAGCTGCGCCTGCACAGAACGACAACGTTGCTTCCTCAAGCTCCGCTCAAACAGCGTCTGCTTATCCTGCGGCCCAGAATGCATTCCAGCCACAGGCCGCCTCTCCTGAACAGAACACATATCAGAATCAACAACCTGTTGCTGCTGCTTCAACTGGTACCCAAGCTAATGACGATACAACTACAATCAAGCTTCCAAACAGTGCACTTGAACGAGGTATGAATCGATCCCTCAGGTTTATGAAACACGCACTTAACAATAGACAGGTGACCGGTCGCATTCTAGAGGTGCAATGACGTCATAATTGTCATGTTGGTTGGCTTGAACAATAAAAACTGGTCTTGGTTTCATCTGTTATGGCAACCAACATGGCGGCCATGTCTTTGTCCTTGTGACGTCATAGCCGCCATGTTGGTTGACTTGAACAAAAGATTTGGTTTTGGTTACTTTTGTTATGTCAACCAACATGGCGGCCATGTCTTTTGTCCTTGTGCATGTGACGTCATAGACGCCATGTTGGTTGACTTGAACAAAAGATTTGGTCTTGGTTTCTTTTGTTATGTCAACCAAGATGGCGGTCATAGTTTTTTCTTCTTCCGTCACTGGAAGGAATTCTTGTAAAATTGCAGCACAGTCGCCTAAGGTGACTATCAAATGTGGTCACCGAACTATGTAGTACTGGAAGTCTTACTGTTGTTCGATAAAGATTTATCCAATAATAGGTTGGTTTAGATAGGTTTTGTTAACAGTCGGTAGGTCGCATAAAGAAGGTTTTGCTTCAGTGGAAGCCGGTTGGTAGCTTTAGTAACGATTTTTGCCCGGGATTTGCCTGGTGCTGAAAGATTTTGCCATGTGAAAGCCGTTCGGTCGTTTTAAAAGGGGCTTTGTCGGGTTAGAGCTTAATGTATCATGTTGATCACAATGTGTTGTTACTAGCTAATCAAGGCAAAGATGTTTACGTTGCTCTTGTTGACGAAAAAAAGCAGAACAAGCCCAGTTACACTCTTACTTCTGCACAAAATGATGCACCAAAAAAACAAGACGATAACCCTATTCAAAGCTTTAATTATGCTCCTGTAAAAGTACCATGCCCTCCTGGCCAGGAATGTAACTACAAGGGACCCAATGCACCACAAGGTGAGACGCTGACATACAGGGAGTACTTCCTAGCTATGGGAAAATGAAAGCGTGATAAACAGAAAGGATAGAAAGAAAGAAAAAAAAAAAAAAAGAATTAAGGGGGGAATAGAAAAAATGGGAGAATAGAAAGGAAGAAAGAAACAACGCGAAAGGAAACGCAAGAATGAAAAAAAAAATGCAAGAAAAAAAAATGAAAATAAAAGAAAGAAACAAAGGAAGGAAAAAATGGATAAATGAAAAGAAAGAAAATATGAAGGGAATA
Organism: Actinia tenebrosa; assembly: GCF_029948245.1. Classification (NCBI taxonomy): domain Eukaryota; kingdom Metazoa; phylum Cnidaria; class Anthozoa; order Actiniaria; family Actiniidae; genus Actinia; species Actinia tenebrosa. The sequence goes on from NW_028292574.1 coordinate 8,597,388, forward strand.
AAGAAAGGAATAAAATTAGGAAAGAAAGAAAGAAAAACGAAGGGGTCAAAGGCAAAACAGAGAGAGAAATGACAAAAAAGCAAGCGAGGGTGAAAAAAAACAATGCTCACATACTGAGCCATGAAAGCTCTCTCAAACTTCCATCCACAAACATCCAGAACTCGACGCACGCTAATCATCAAACCGTTTCCTGTCCTACTTGATTTGATTTACAAAGGACTCTTGACTTGACAATACAAACTCTATAATAATAAACCTCTTTACCTTGAGTGTAATGTTTTTCCATTCCAGACCACGTGTCATTCCCTTGAGGATAAGATTCTTCGTTTGAGCTGTATCCATATTCATGTTTCTTCTCATGCGCAACAGTTAAACAAAGAAATCATACTCTAGGGAATGACATGTGGTCTGAAATGAGAAAATATTACGCCCAAGGTAAAGGGGTTTATGCAACTCAATTTAGATGACATAACAAAAGGTTTCCAATTCTCGGGAGATTGAAATTCTTTTGTTTTGTCCTCCAAATTGAGCTGCTTTGACGTCTATTAATGAGGGGTCTATCGATGACTGTTAATGATAAATTAATACTGACGATAATGCATGTTTTCTCAGTGAACCAGACCTTTATGGTATACTGTGACGATAGGTTTCCCAGTTGTGGAGTCCTTCATTCTTCTTGTAACGATTCCTGGCTTCAACTCTACTGCCCAAAGCGATGCAACCTGTGTAGACGTATGAAAAACATTTACTTAACTTACATGACTAGCACCACAGGGACCCCGCGCTAGAGTTATTTTACATTAACCGCTCGGAAGATTTGAATTTTTTTTTGACCTTTTCATTATGGCGTCATTAACTATATCTACCAGAATCCCTTACACACCAATTGTGCTAATTAACTGAACAAAATTTGTATAAGGAAGGAAATTTGCAAAGCATTTTGGTAGTAGTAGTAGAATGACGCCATTGTGCAAACGACCTATTGAATGACATCGTGAGTGATCATTCAAAAGCAATTTCGGAGCCGGTCCATATTTCCAATTTTCGAGTGTTAATAACTCAAGTGACCTTGAAATGGATTTGACATTCCAGCACGAAACATGGAAGTTACTAAATGCATTGATTGGATTAAAAACAGCCAATCATGTGATAGGAGACCTATGAATGACGAGTCTTGTAGTACGCGGGTTCCCTGTGGTCAACATACTAATGATAATGATAACAATGGTAATAATCATAATAATACTCAATAATAATAACACTAATAAATAAATAATAATAATAATAACAATAATAAATAAATAATAATAAATAATAGTAATAATGATGAAACAGATGAACCAATAGCGCTATTACAAATTAATACTAATAAATATAAAATATATACTAATATATTGCTAATTACTAATTAATGATAAAAGTATTTTGATTAATACTAATATTATATATATATTAATATTTATTTATTTATTTACATAATTAATATTAATACTATTAATATTAAAAACATTCAACAAATATCTATATAAACATGCTGCTAAAACACTAATAGCTACAATGACTCGCACTATAGCTAATGTAGTCGAAATATTATTTTACACTACGACATACTAATAATATGACCTTTCAAATAGTTCCATTCACAGTTCCCTGCGCCATCTTGAAAGGTAGCCGTGCCTTTGCATCGAAGCGAGACGAACGGTGAGCTGGCAATGATAGTTTTTTGACACCTTGGACAATTTTTCACATGTCTCTATCATTGCAAGCTCACCGTTCGTCTCGCTTCGATGCAAAGGCACGGCTACCTTTCAAGATGACGCAGGGAATTGTGAAGGGGACCATTACGATACAATAACAATGACATGAGCCGAAAGTTAAAATTTGCTTGGGCTTTGAAAATAATATTTTCGATTTCTTATGTTTTCGTCCTATGAAACTATATTTTATCAACTGCAATTCTACTTGAAACGTTTTGTCAAATTACCATTTGCAACTAAAGCTGTTTTAGCTTAGTTTAGTTTAGTTTATATGTCACAATATAAACAAATACATTTCATAAAACTTGAGACAAAAATTTTGTGACTGGCGAAGAAAACAGAACTTACGTCCCAATTGATATTCCCTCTCCATACAATTTACATACAGTACAAACATGATTAACATTAAAATTGACGAGGAAAAAAACAATAATGAAAAGAAAAACATATCAAAATTTATCAAAATTCAAATTCAAAAGACTTTAAGGTGGTAAGTAATGTTCCATTTTGGAAGCAAAATGGGTGGTCGCAAGTTCCTTAAATTTGGAAAGGCTTGCATCATTCATTTTACAGTGTTTTGGTAGCGAGTTCCATAGTTTCGTCCTATTAAAGTGTTTACAAGAAGTGATTGTTAGGTCTCTCCCTTTATTTTTCTTTTTCTCCGGGTGCTCCGGTTTTCTCCGCGAAAGTAATGTTTGCATAAAAAGCGTATCACAGAGAAATTTCAAGAATGAAAATTCTATGAAGCCGAGTAACGTAGTTGAGGAAACCGACTAAATGAAAGGATAGTTTATCATCATAACTAATTTAAAGAAGCTCAAATTTTATTTAGAAATAATATTTATTAGTTTATTTTTAATTCAATAAGCCGTTCGCATGATGGCGTCATCTAATTTTACAACTACTATCAGAATGCTGCATGCATTTGGTTTAATTTATAAATTTTATTCCCCTCATGACAATAACAGGACAAGTGGGGGTTACAAACTGAGCTGAAAGTGTGCAAGGCATTCTGGTAGTGGTAGTACATGACACCATAATACAATCATGTTATCGTTCAGAACCTCTTTTGAAGACAAAAGTGTAAAAAAGATTCTTGTTGTTGTAAGAACACTGAACAGGCTATTAGACCTTTCGAGGTTGAGGAACAATTGCTGGTTTTCAATCATTCCCAAGAGAATGAAATAACAAAAGACAAGGCGGCCATGTTGGATGATATAACAAGAGACTAATGACGAATCTGTTGTTCAATTCATCCAACATGGTGGCTTTGAAAGCCATCAATAGGACGAAAATTAAAACCAGGGTCGAGTTTGCATTGCAGTGTAATTTGGTAATGTTTTAGGGGACATCTTTTTAAAATGGCAGATCCCATTTCGCCCCCACCCCCACCCCCCTAAAAGTCGCACAATGCACTACAATACGAACTCGACCCAGTTTTTCCTCTTCATCGGAATGGCTAATAACGATTAGACTTGTGTAGTTACATTTGCTCGTATTTTAAAAATAGCCGAGGACCAGCCCATGCAACTCAACTCAACCCAGCAAGATGCTTCTATCACCAATGACCAACAACAGCAACAGACCCAATTTGGCAACAAGGTTTACCCAACCAAAATAACCGAGCTCAAGGACGAATCACCCAAGATGGAGTCAGAACTAGTCGCCCCAGAGCCTGGACAAAAGGCAGAAAGAGCAAAGTATACCCTTCATGTTGTGCCTAAGTTGAAGGATGGAATACCACAGACTCAAGAGATTCTTATCATGCCACCCAATGCTAGTCCTGGTTCTGATGTTAAACCTCTTGTCATCTTGAAGCAGGTTAGTCAATCTTTTCGTCTCTTGAGTGTTATGTTTATCAATACAACACAGGTAGCTCAACGAAGCTGAGCTAAAAAAATGTACGGCGATCCTTAAAGACCTCTTGAAATAAAATCGTCAAAATGTGAAAAAAAGTGAATAAATCTTAGCTCACCTTTGAAAAGTAGTACCTCTTTCATACTTTGTGGTCAGATTTTGGATTAAGTCAGTTTTACCGCTTTTTTCTCTCCTTACTGAATAAAATCTTTTAAAAGATGAACTTTCGTGTAACATAAAATGCTGTGAAATTGTTAGAGTTAGGTTAAGTTTGCGCTAGCTGTCGAACACACTCGCTAACTGGTCGTTGGCGTCGAGGGTGGAGCACGAGGAGGATATCGCACTTTGAGGACGTCTTAAGTCTAAGTCAAGTGTTATTTTGAGCACTAATTTTTGTGTCTTAATACAGAGAGTCACCAAACCAATGATTGAAAACATCGAAATTGATGTCCCACCAAAAGGAACCAAATACAGCGACGAACCAAAAGTTGAAGTGATCGAAGGAAACAAACACGAATCTCTTAACGTTGTCGGAGGACAAGCTGATTTGAGCCAAGCTGAGGCTGAATTACAAGCAGACAAGACGCAGCAATCCCAAGATGCCACACCAACTCAAACTACTCCTGCCGAGACCACCGCGGCTAATGCCACCGCACAGGGTAACTATAACTGGACTACGACTCCCGCACCAGCTGCTGCAGTACCAGCTCAACAACCAGCTGCTCAGACCCAAGAAACACAGCCAGCTCAAAATACCCAAAGCCAGTACTCCCAAACACAGACGTACCAAGATACCCAGAACCAGGCCACCCAGAGCCAGGCTGCTCAGCCTGCACAGTCGTATCAAGATACTCAGGCCCAGGCTTCTCAGACTCAAGCCGCACAACCTGAGGCTACTCAAACCCAGGCTACTCAGGATCAAGCTCAATCACAATCTGCTCAGCCACAGGCAACCCAGTCATATGCAGCGGCAACACCAGGTACAACAGACAATATAAAATTAGTGTGGGAGGGGCGAAGGGTGAGGGTGGCAAACGCCCACCTCCAAAAAATCAGATTTACATTTTATACTTTATTTTTTTTCGAACAAAAGTGTCAAAAGGTTTGAGAAGTATGACCACAATTTCAAAAATGTATTCTTATTTTTAGCTCCAACTTCAGCTCCTGCCACGGCCCAAGCCGCCGCTTACCCAGCACAACAGACTTGTGAGTTTTATATATATATATATTTTAGGGTATTAATATATGATTTTCGCGATGGCAAATTCTATGATTCTGCGTGTGATATTGAGGATCTATATGAAATTGGATTTACCACATTATGGTGGCAGATAGCCTGCAACCCACTTAATAAGTCACCGATATATCCAATTAGAATTTAGAAGTTGCTCTTTGTGGAGGGCGGAGAAAAGACCTTAAAGACTTTCAATAACAAGCAATAATGGCAAAAAGCGCCAAAAACTAGACTTTTGTATGAGTTTTGATCCCAATTTTTGTTTTTGGTTAACACTCTCAAAACCTTTTTTTAACAGTTAGAAACTGATGTACTATGATAAAATGGCTGTTTGAAGCGGTATTTTCAATTGTCCAAAGATGTTTTGTTGCATTTGTGTTAGAATGCTTTGTCAGGCTTTTTTATAGAAAACATATGGAAAATCAGCAAATGAAGGCCTAAACCTTATTTTCGAATAAAATTCTAGCCTTGTGTTAACACTTTGATTCCACTTTCATCGGTTATCTCCACTTCCAAACAAGTTAGACTTTCTGAATAACGAGATTTTAGCCTTGTACAACAGCCTTTCTTCGAGAAAATAGTTTTTGGCGCTCACTGCTTGAATACGAAAAGAATTCTCTCTTAATATTATTTTATTTATAAGCTAGGAAATAAGCATAGAATAATTTTACTTTTGTCACTAGCTGAAAGGAGAACTCTGAGAAAAATCATTGTCCCAAATAGGTATCAAACCCATGACCTTCCGGATACCAGTCGTATGCTTTGTCACTGAGCATGCGTCTTTCCTGTAGCTGATTTTTTTCAGAAATTTGACGAATGATAAATTATTCTATACTTTATACATTGTTTGATCTGTTATATGATATTTGTTTTATTGTTGGCACAGACACTGCAGCTCAAGCATGCTCTGATGATGCCATCTGTGCTTCATATACCGATACAATGTGCAATCAAACTTGGCTCCAGAATCACTGCAAGAGCAAGTGCAAGCTTTGTTAATTTAAGGTGCGAATGATTTGCGAACAGACTTTCTTTGATTCATAGCTCCATGCAGAGAAAAATATGTATACTAGGAAACGTCGTCATCCTATACCTCTTCGTCACCATGACCACCAAAACAACCATTAACAATATCATCATCATCATGACATCATCACTACCAGCATCATCATCATCAATTTAACCATCATCCTCATTACCACAACCATGCACAACTACAACCATTATCAAGATCATCACCATCATGACATCAACACTACCAGCATCATAATCGCATTAACCATCATCCTCATTACCACGACCATGCACAACTACAACAAATACAACCATCAATATCATCACCATCATTATAGTCATCACACCATCAGTATCATCATCATCATCACCATCATCATCATGACATCACCACTACCACCACCATCATCATCACATTGAAAATCAACACCAACCTCCTCATTACCACGACCATGCACAACCACAACCACCAATATCATCACCATCATCATCATCATTATCACTGCCACTACCACCATCATCACCATTATCATCATGTCCATCACAATTATCATCACCACTATCACCTTTATCATCATGGCCACCATCATCATTGTGGCAACCAAACCAACAACACTGTCATTATCATCATTATTACTATCAAATATCATTATCGCGACCATCATCATTACCATCATGATCACTACCACGATCATTGTCATAGTCTTCAGTATATCATCATCATCAATATAGCCAATCTACTCGAATGTACTGACAAGTACACAGTGAACACAATGAGCTAATTATCATTTTTTTGTAAATTTCAGATCGTAATTGCAATAAATAAAAGCTTTTAGCAGAAACAAAGGCTAGACTATGTGATGAACCTGTCAATTCTTAAGAGCCTTAACAAGACGATGGAAAGCAAACTCCAAAAATATGTAAAGGAAGGAAATTTGCAGTAATATAATCCAAGCCGAATAGCTTACTTTGATTTTGTTGAGTGCTCTAATAGACTTTTCGGTAGTTAATTTTTTTCATTTTCTTTTGATCCGGCATTTTAGTTTTTTTTGTTTTATTGTGTGTCATATAGACGGATAAGTATCTATTTAAGTACATATTGTAACTCCAATATCCTTTCTTCTCTTGTTTAGTTCTAATAAAAAATTGTATTTGATGGTAGTATTTGATGAAAATGTCCGGGCCATGATAAAAGGGTTTCGACGAAGGAATTTTTTTTTATGGATTCCAGATGCACATCTTGGATTCTAGATTCCAGATTGTATATCGCGGATTCCACATTGCAGATCTTGGATTCCAGATTTCACTTCTTGGATTCCAGATTGTACTTCATGGATTAAAGATTTTACATCATAAGTTCTAGATTGCACATCTTGGATTCCAGATTGCACATCTTGGATTCCAGATTGTACTTCATGGATTCCAGATTGTACTTCATGGATTCTAGATTGCACACCCTGGATTCCAGATGCACATCTAGGATTCAGTTTCCATATCTTGGATTCCAGATTGTATATCGCGGATTCCACATTGCAGATCTTGGATTCTTGATTCCATATCTTGGATTCCAGATGCACAACTTGGTTTGCATTTTCCATATCTTGCATTTCTATATCCCAAAATTCAACTCAAGGAAACTGCTCTATTCGAGAGTGGAAGTTTTCAAATAGACCCGTTTCGAATTCCAAATTACCGCTGTGTTTCTTGATTACAGACTCATTTGCACAGGGTTAGCCTCGAGTTTGTGCAGAATATTCACGTGTTGCAGTCAAGGTCCGTCAAGCTTCAAAGTGTTTGTATTGTTGAAGTTGTGCATTCTTTACTTTACCGTTGGTATTTGTGAATATTTAAACACTGATACGAGGCTAACCCTGTGCAAATGAGTCTGTAATCAAGGAACACAGCGGTAACTTGGAATTCGAAACTGGTCTATTAACTTTACAATTGACTGCTTTCCGCATATCATAAAACTGGTCGAGCTCAACCATTTAATTAATATCGCAAAGAAAAATTAAAGAATTTTGACGATTATTTTATGGATTTAGTGCAAAGAAGTGAAGCAGTGAAAATGTAAACTGTAAATAGATGATAAAGATGGTAAAATCATGGTAAAAACTTAGTGTTAATACGAGTTAATACGAGTATTTTAAGAACTGCAACTTCTCAATAATTCATAGCAAATTAATCTACCCTTCAAGTGTCACGTGGTTTTATGGATGATCGGGATTTGCTAAGATATCAAATATTTCCAACGATTCAGTTCTTCTACAGATTTTCTCAAAATGTTGCTCGGTGTTTTTGTTGTGTTGTGCCTTTCATTTGTAGCAAATGGACGAAAGTTTCACAAACATGGTAAGTAAGCAAACAAAATCAATATTATTTGTTTATATTTTCTTGTAAAAACATAAAGATATGTTTTTATGGTACTGGTACGAGATGAGAAGTTAAACAATATCATTAGCTTCTGTAAAACGCAACCAAATGCTCCGTAAACAGTCCTTTTTTTCTCTAAATCTTCAAATATACTTCTTCTCGTCAAAAACAAATAACACTTAAATCACTCTACCCATTATTTTTACAATATTTTTAGCAAAAACATCTTTATTTTGCTTACAAAGGTGAAATAACAAAAATAAAATGTTTGTAAATTATTCGTTTTCGTGATGCTAAAAGACACATTAAAAATCATTTCAAAATTTCATGACCTTCTTTCGAGGTTGAAGATTTTAAAATTGGTGTTAAGCCAAACATAGCCAAGATAAGTAAATTTAGTTCAAATTTTTGATGGTTTTTATTTTTACTCGTAAGAGCTCTGGGTGGTGTTTCCTAAACGGCCAATGACTTAGCCACCAGTAAAACAGCAGGTCACAATGCTAGACCCGCTAAGATTTGATAGTTTGATCATCATTCGTCACGGCCTATCTATTTGTTTTTATCAAATGAGAAGACTGAATAAACCCTATTCTTCTTGGATTCGACAACCTCTTTCTTACGACCATCTTATTTGTCAATCTGACCACTTCTATCACAGGGAGCCCGGCTTGGTGATGCTAAATCGGTAAAACGATCACGTTTCATATATTGATGACATTACATAATAATCGTAACTCAATACACCCCTATTACAAACGGTCACTACGTAATAGAACTTGTAATGCAATAGTGTTAGATGCCTCCTTTCTCTCTTCTTAACGCGTGCGTTACGTATTTGAATTTGAATTTATCACGGTATTAAGTTACGCGTTACGAACACTGGTGTTCCATTAGTAGTGACCGTTTGTATATGGGGGTATTGAGTTACGATTGTTATGTAATGTCATCAACATATGAAACGTGATCGTTTTACCGAGTTAGCATCACCAAGCCGGGCTCCCTGTGCTTCTATCAGTATTTTTATACTCTTATACTAATATCGGACAGTTTACCATCTTGTATAATGGACCAAAAAAAATGGAGCTCTTTGCCTAATTATATCACTAATACTATTTCCTTATCTCTTTTGAAAAGATCGTCTTTTCCTATTTATATAACGATACATAATTTATACAAAATTTTAACGTGTTTGTCTTATACAGATGAGAATATGTGGACCGCGTAGCACTTATGAAATACATGAAGATATAGAAATATAGATAAGTTACAGTGCTTGGGAACGAGGTTATTCCGGTCAAAAGACCCTTGGAATTAAATTCGGAAAAAATAATTTCCGACCTCGCATAACTTATCAATATTTCTATGTCTTCATGTGCTTGTCTTATAGCTAATTTGAATTTATAAGCGGTAAAATTTATCCTCCGAGGGAGGTTTCTGCCTCGAAAGCCTTTTGGTTTCTAGAAACCTAATACTTTGTAGTGTAAATTATTATTATTTATTACCTTGCCAGCCTACATCTGGAACGGATATTCTGAATGCATTATACTTTAGTTGTTTAAAATCACATGTATGTTATATTCTATTATCTTTTAATCTTTAAATGACTTAATGGCGAAATATATTCAATGAAATTCTCGGGTTACATGTTACGTCATGGCCGCCATGTTGGTCGACGCACAGGCAGCCCAATCTAGGAGGATGATAACTTTTTAAAAACGCACCAAACTGGCTTCAAAATCAGCAAAACATCAAAAGATAGAACAAGCTATCAAGGAAAGTCTTTTTTATTCTTAAAAGTACTAACTTTACAAGCTACGAAATATTACCGTTTATATTCAAATAATACAACACAACAGAACAAGAGATTGGGTTGTCTGTGGTCGACGATTACGAAGCATTCCTCGATTAGAATCTATTATGTTAGATAAAAATAATAATTTTTTTCCGGTCCGCTATCCTAAAAAATCGTTCGTTCTGATTGGCTGTTTGAGCGGGCGGTATTTTGTCAGTATCTGCCCGCGCTCGCGGTCCGGTATCCTTTGCCGCTAAACAACAAAACAAAACGATTACAAAAACAAGTAAAAAAATACGGGAAAAAAAATAAACAAGTTATTTACCGTCCAGTAGTCGGTCCCTCGGTTGTGCCCTCGGTCTTGAAAACGGAAAACATATATTCAAGACCTCGGGCAGCTTTTCCCTATCCGGACCTCCAGGCCGGTAAATAACATATATATCACACACACTTCCACTCTCACACACTTCCACTGCATTCAATGTTCTATGCACACAACGCTCAACTCACATGTAAATTTATGTTGATCAACCAACATGGCGGCTGTTTCATTGTTATTTATATGTCATGGGATTTTAATTTATGTGGATGCACCCCAAAAATACGACTGTGGTTCTTATTTATGTTCACTTTTTCATACTTGAAAATCGTTATTTGTTTCTCTTAGGGTCAGAACACCTACGTGTACCTCAGGGTCTCTCTCATACGACCACTGTCATTTAATAATCCCAGGGTGCTCTTACTTGTCTTTTACGACGATCATTGCTAATAATCTTAGGGTTTTCGTACCTGTCTTACACGACCATTCTTATTGTAAATAACTTTAGGGTCTTCGGACCCGAAATTATACGATCATCTTTATTTACTAATCTCAAAATGCGATTGCTTCTTTTTTACGGCGTTTATTGTAAATAAACTTAGGGTCTACGGACTTCTCATATACGAACATTCTCAATTATTTATCGCGAGGTTCGAGTACCGCTCTGTAATGACAATTCTTATTTATTGATCTCAATGTCAGACGACGACCTCTTCTATACGACCATATTTATTTTACGTAATCTAATGGACAGATCATTTCTCTTTTACGACCAAAAATTTAAATAATATTCTAGGCCCAGGGTCCGAACGCCTTTTTCATAAGAGAATGAGGATTTATATCACAATGCTTTCTACAAGACCTAATCTATTGTATTTCCCAATTTCATCTTCATTTTCCAGAGCGATATCATCTATACAAAAAGAACCACATTAGCGGCGCACATCGGTCTTTGGTTTTTGACATCCCAGACCACGTGAACAAAGGTAAAAAGGGTAGGTCATGATGTAATGAGGATTAATACTAAGACTTAATCTTAGGCGCTGTTTGCAACAGTTGCATGAAAGTTTGCAAGAGGCAGAGCTACCGAGGTATGTCACACGTATATTGGCGTCTATTCCAGCGACAAGACTATGAGTTCACCTTTAAATCAATCAATCAATCAATCAATCAATCAATCAATCAATCAACAAAAACAGATTTCCAATGGTGCGGGATAAATCTTTATATAATAAATCACTGACCGTAGCTCAATGGCTCTCTTCATCATAAATTTCTTACCTTAACTATAGGATGCAAACATGGTGGAATTCTTAGGAAGCACGGAGAAGTGTGGTCTCCTGGTCCTTGTATCCCAGAATGTCACTGTATCAACGGCGAGGTCACGTGCAGCAAACTTGAATGCCCGGATTTGAATTGCGAAAGAACAATAAAGAGGAAGTGGAAGTGTTGTCCGGAATGTCCCCCTATAACAGAACGAAACGGTAATTAATTTTAATATTAAAAGACAGAACAAACAAAAAATGTCCAAAGCATTAACATCTAAGGATATGAAAAGTGACACTCGAAAAACCGAATTTTCAAAAGGTCTCTTCCTTGAATCGATTTCCTCCCTCTTCAAAACCCTAGAAACTAAATCCCAATCCCCTCTATGAGTTAGCCGTGTTCAGCCTTAGATCAGCTCTGAGGCAACAAATGTAGAAGACCCCTTTAGTTGTGGCATGAGTTTCATTTCTTTGTTTATCGGTTGTACATGAGAAGACACATGAATATGGATGCGACTTAAAAAAGAATCTTATTCTCAAGAGAATGACACATGGTCTGAAATGGAAAAACATTACACCCAAAGTAATCTGCTCTATAACCATCATGGCAATGTCAAAATACTTTTAACGATTCGTCTTTGTCTTCTTTAGGTGACAAATGTGGAGTGAGAACCATCGGTGGAAATGCCAATTCCTCTTGTTGCAACTTCCCATTCAAGTACAACGGTGTTTTGTACTATACATGCACGTATCAGAACCATAACAAACCATGGTGTGCTGTCACTGCTAACTTCGACCGCGATGGTGTATGGGGGTCGTGCGTGGGTAGGTTTTGTAGACTGGAATGCTTTGAATAAAAGAAAGCCCTCACTATGAGGGTTGTCTTTTATCACAGAGATTGGTTGATTTCTAAAATCCAATATTCCACTTTACAGTTCCCTGCGCCATCTTGAAAGGTAGCCCTGCCTTTGCATTGAAGCGAGAGGAACGGTGAGCTTGCAATGTTAGCGAGACACGTGAATAATTGTTCAAGGTGTTAATTAAAAAAGGTCTCATTGAAAGCTCACCGTTTGTCTCGCTACGATGCAAAGGTACGGCTACCTTTTCAAGATTGCTCTGGGAACTGTGAAAGGGACTATTCTTATCGAACCCTGAAATAACCTCGTTGCTTAGCTCAGGCGTAGCTCAGTTGGTTAGCACGCGACCTTCAGAGTTAGTGGCCAATGGTTCGACCCTCAGGATCTTTACGTTTGTTTCAACTTCTCTCTGTTTCGTATAGCTTTAGCTTTAAGAACCCGTAATGTGGAGCACTGATAGTCTGAGGGGGTAAACGACGCACCCTCGAGCGCATTATGCATTAGCTCCTGGTTAGAGAGATTTGGGCAAGCACTCCCCGCGTTATTAAAGTAAAATTTTAGCTTTACCTTTTTAGTTTTTAAGTCAGGGCACGGCTAGCCCACAGATCAAACACTGAAACAGCCTGTGGGCTGATCTAGATATGTAAATCAGGGCCCGATTAACTCACAGATTGTAGGAGGCAGGAAAACCAGAGCTTCTGTCTATTTATAATCTCATCATTTTGTTTTAATAACATACTTTGATAAAATCTTTTTGACAGACGAAAGGAAAACAAAAAAGAAATTTCATCCAGTGAACGGTAAATTTCAGGACGACGTGACTAGTCACACAACATCTTCTCTGGCAACAGGAACAGCTAATCACATCCCCAAAATTTTACCATCTCTCACTGTAAATAGTGTCACACCAGACCATCATCCTATGCCTCCGCTTGATCCCAGCCTTCTCAAACAGTGGGCAGATACTCCTCAAAACAAAGAGGGAATCCTTCCTTACTCAGCCATACAAGAACGAGTATCATCAATCTGGAAAAAAATTGGATTTAAGAAGCGTGTGTACAATATGCTTTCTAAAGCTGGAGGTCAAACTGTCACCGTGGCACTTGCAAATGGAGGGTTCCTTCCAAAAGCCAAGCAATCGTACATCATTCCCAGTCAATACTTGAGCCCACGACCAATCATACCGAAAGTCGCTAATGTTGTAAATGTTGGAAACGTAAATTGTCAAAATGCTAATAATGCTGTCGCGATGTCACAAGCTATAGTTACGTCCTACACTGCTGCGATAGTGCCAACTAGAAGCACGCAGGTGACAATGGTATCATCTCAGATTGTAACTGGAGGAAATGTTCAAGGAAGTGGTGGACAAATTCTTCCTTCTAAGGTTACTGTGCCCCAGGTTACCTTGACGACAAAAGTCTCTGGTAAAGTTGCGACCACAAAACCGGTAACAACTAGTCAAGTGACCGGAAGTCCAGTCACTACAGTGAAGCCTACTACCTCTGGTCAAGGGATTGGGATTCAGGGTACGACAGCAATGCCTACTACAGCTCCTAAAGCAAATGAAAGCCAAGTTACGACTCCAAAACCGACTGGAAACGGGAAAACACTTTCGGATGCAGTTCTTTCAAATGTCCAGCCACCTTTAACAAATGACTGGAAGAGCTCCTCTAAAGGTTTGTCAAGTCCTTCCGACATACCTGCCAATGTGACTTTACTTCAAACCCTACAAAAACAAGGACAATTGGATGCATCTGCCAAAGTAGTTGCCCAGCAACAACCATGGTCCCCGTATGGTAGAATATCGTATAGAGAACCAATGAACTCGACTAATCAGCATGGAGGAATGAACGTCTCAATTCCAACACAAAACTTTACACCTATGCCACCATATTGGAACAACGTGACTGCCCCACAGATGCTAAACAATGGTTCATTTGGTTTTCCAAATATTATACCCACAACTATGCCACCTCCATTTGTATGGCCAAATATTACAGCCCCAACTCAGTCCACAAAAACTACTGCCAGCACCTTTGTCTGGCCAAACGCAACCGCTCCAACGAAGCCTCCAGTTGTTTGGCCCAATATGACTGCACCTCCTGTAAATACGACTATGGTACCACCAGTTTCTGGACAAAATGCTTCAGCAATAAACTGGCCAGTTTTTACTCTTCCTCCGCTGATTCCAGTGAATACAACAACGGCTCCAAGGGTCCAGGGAAACACATTCCTTCCTCAGACCGGCGCTACAGGTGCTGCAGTTAACAACCAGACAGTAGGTGCAGCTCCTTCTGCAGCCATAAACACATCGCAGCTTGTACAACCAGTAAATGTCAGCAACAACCAAGCAGCTAAACCGTACAGCAGTTCCAACTCCTATAGCAGCTCCGATCCTAATAGCAGTTCAAACTCTTATACAAGCTCTGATCCTAACAGCAGTTCTAGCTCATATAGTAATTCCAACACTTACAGCAGTTCCAGCACTTACAGCAGCTCCGATCCTAATAGCAGTTCCAACACTTACAGCAGCTCCAATCCTAATAGCAGTTCCAACACTTACAGCAGCTCCGATCCTAATAGCAGTTCCAACTCTTATAGCAGCTCCGATCCTAACAGCAGTTCCAACACTTACAGCAGCTCCGATCCTAACAGCACTTCCAACACTTACAGCAGCTCCGATCCTAACAGCACTTCCAACACTTACAGCAGCTCCGATCCTAATAGCAGTTCCAACACTTACAGCAGCTCCAATCCGTACAGCAGTTCTTCCAGTTATTCAGATCCTTACCAACAGCAACAAGACCAATCGACAAGTGAGAAAACAAAACAAAGTGAAGACAGCAGCAAGACCAAAGAAAATGAAGAAAAGAAAGAAGACGACCCGTCGGCACATTTGTATGAATACATGACCGTGCAACCACCTGGAGAACCTGTGGTCCCCGCGGATCCTTACGAGGCTCAGAGACGTATTGCACAAGAAGCAAGAGAACTAGCAGAATCATATAATACTTACTTAAAGAATTTCTATGCCAGTCATGGATACAGTGGCTAAGAAGAAAGAAGCTCCAAAGACTATATTCAAATAAAGCTGTTTGCTTAATCGTTGCAATAATAATCAGAATAAACTATTTCAATCGACTTTCCAGCTGAAATGTATCAGCCTTAAAGCACGTGCATGAATATATAGAATTTAGAATTTAAAAATCAAAGAAAAAAGGCCTTTTAGCTAAAAGAAAAGAAAAAATGGCAATCCCACATGGTCTTAGCTTTAGTAATATATGCCTTAATGATATTTGAATGAAGTTTTCGCGGGGCTTAAATTGTGGACTGGTTTAAAAAAAATTGCTTTGGATTATCAACAAGATCTTTGGAAACTCTAAGGCGAGTTTTAAGAGAGAAAAAGCGGATTTAGTAATGTGGTCATCAAATTCATGCAACCTTTCTAGCAAAAGTCAAAGTGTGGAGTAAATTTTTTTCGTGTTACCAATCAAGTTGGAATAGATTTATTTCTTGTACGTGGTAGAAGCTATCTCTACTCTTTGCAAAAAAAGAAAAATGTATATCTTCCAGAAATACGAGCGACATTTTGGTCTGCAATTTATGAAGGCAAAAACATGTTGCAGGACGATGCATGTGGTACAAAATTTCTGCTGTACTACCGCACCTAATTTTATCTTTTACTTATTTATAGTTTAATAAATATTATTCAAATTTTGTCACTTAACAAGAGAACGAGACGAACGGTGAGTTGTTTCTTGTTTTATGGATTAAGAGAAATTGCGTTGTCTTCTATCGTCTCGGTGGATGTTTATAAAAAGATTTTTGCTTTCCTTTCAATTTTTTTTTGTTCAGGGGTTTAGTTTAGCTCGTAAATATATGACTTACCGTTCGTCTCGTTTCGATGTTAATCATCATAATTTATTCATTATGGCAGAGGAACTGTGAAAAAGAAATTATGCCAGCTAAAGTTAGTTTCTAATAATTTGTGAAAACACGATACTCTTTTCTCTATGTTAGAGCTCAAATAAACAAAATATAATGCAAAGTTGAATACTGGTACAGTGGTATACAAACAATGCTCGTGAAATATTACAAAAACTAAATAGCACTAAACACATCTATTTCTTTTGTTGTCAATTGTTTCATTGGTGCTATGTTGTACTAATTGGTTAGTACTGTTTTACAGACATATGGTTTGCACTCTAAGCAGAATTACTAATGATATTTCCCAAAGGTTTGCCAATTACTTGAACCAACCAATGAAGATATATAATAAAAATGTTATCTGCAGCAAAAAGGAAATTTGGTACTTTGGTACTAGGCGTGTTGATGGTTGGTCTGGAGTGCCAGAGTATTTAATACGTTTTTATAGTGAACTCTGAGCTTGTATGCAGGGGCGGATCCAGGGGTGGGGGGGTTAATTAGGTGGATTTTCACCTCCCTTTTCTGAGCAGTTATGTTGTTGTTAAGTTGTTATCTGTAATGTTTTTTTGGGGGGGCGAGGCGGGGTTGGGGGGTGGGGGAGTGGAATGTGCAAAAGGGAAATGATTGGTGACAAATAATATTTGAAACGTCAATTAATTCATCGTTGAGCCCACAGACTATAAGTCCAGCATGCAATCCACAAAACGCCTCGTTTTCATGCTGTTGATCACTCCGTGTGCTTCCTTGTCCGCCATTTTGAGTAATCATGCAAAGTTCTATTTTCAAAGTCCGCAAAGTGTACGGCAGAATTGGCATAACTATGACATAATATTACAACTGTTTGAAATGCTTTAAGAATTGCATTTCTGTGGGTGTCAAATTCGAAAATCCTTGGGAGATCTTACACGGACCTCAACGATTGATCCACCCTTTTGGCGCTTGTTCATTAAAGGCTGGTTTTTGCTAGCGACATAAGCGACGGAAGCATAAGCATAAGCATAAGATCGTTATGTTCTAGTGAAAATGAATGTGACGGAATCATAAGCAAAACAATAGGAAGTTTCCCGTGCAGGGGACTGAGTACGAGAATTTGATTGGCTTACCACCTTGTGCTTCTGCTTGTTAGCGACGGAAGCATAAGAATCTGGTTTTCACTAGCGACGGAAGGACGGAAGCAGAAGCAGAAGCATAAGAAAAAGGAAATCTTCCGTTCCTTCTGCATAGTGCAGTTTTCGTATGACTGTGAAAAGTTCACGGCACGAACACGGTCGTGACACGGCAAGGGATACGCCAGACCAATCACATTGCACGAGAATTTACTCTCCATCCAATCAAATACCCGGAACACGGCATAAACACGGCGCGGACACTGTCACGCCAAGATCACGGCATTTTTGGACCAATCATATTGCGCGTGAAAACAATCAGCCAATTAAAATTCTAGAAAGTATCACGGTCACGGCACGTCACGTCACGCTTACGGCACTGAGCTTTTCACAGTCATACGAAAAAAGTATTGTAAACTTTCGTCATACCAAATTTAACTGCCATATCTGCATTTTTTACTATAAAATTTATTTTATCAAAAATATTTTTTTCAAACTTTATATATCGATTTACGTTAACGCAGTTGTATACACTTATTTCAATAAAGTTAGTCACCAAAAAAACCTAGAAAGCTGAGATCACTGAGGATCATGGGAAACTTTTAATATCAAACAAGTAAAGCTTTTGATACAATTTGTAGCTTGAGGATGCTCAGAAGAGGTGAGACTGTAAATGGTAAAAGATCTAAAATCCATCAACAGTTATTAAAGCGGTTGAAACATGTAAAATGTAACTACCCATAATTCTTGCTGGTCTCAGCTTTGTAGCTTTTCAGGCGACTAACTTTATTGAAAGAAGTGTATAAACACTCATACATTTCATTTTACAGTATGTTATGGGTTATTTGTATAAGCCCCACTCCTTCACGTGACCGATGAACTGAAAATCAAGCAAATCGAACTGAAGTTTTAAACGGAGGAATCGCGATTTAAGGCGGAATTTTTAAGTGACTCCATATTGCACATTCAAGACCATTGTGCCACCAGTTTACAAGTGCCCTTTACTCTCTAACCAGTTCTCATCTTTGATCTTTTGAACTATGAAATATTCTGATATTCTATAACTGAAGCGCTAACTATACTTACAGCTTCGACCTTAAGCAGGCAATATTCATTACCATCGAATTGTAGCCGGCTGGATTTGTTTTCGGTTTTCCTGGAGTGATAAATTTTCTTGTTTAGAGAAACTATCTAAAGGAATTTGATGTTTTGGCATAGAAGGTTTCAACACCTGTTGAAGATTAAGGTGACCACTGAGTGAGAACTACATTTAAACCTCTTTGGAAGGCAAAAAACGAGAGTAAAACGGGAAAGGTTTGCCAAAAATTAAAGGAAAAAACGGCAACGCAACACTGAACTTCCACCAAATGAATTCGCTAAAAAAAAACTACAAAAAATTCTAATATATTTCCCCTCCTAATATCTTTTGTTTCTCGAAGTTCTAATTGATTTTTTGCTGAAAACACAAGCTTTCGATTTGAAGAAAGTTCTTGAAATTTTTCTTCTAACTTATCACCTTTTCGTCACTAGTCAATTCTTTGCTTGCAATGCACGTCACTTCCGGTCATTATGTATGCATATTTCCAGCTGACGGTCAAGCATTCAGCTGGCGTACAAAGCAATGTATGTGTTTACAAGTTGTCAAAAGAAAATTTTCGTAAAATATGCCCGATTCCTGTTCAGTTTATGGTTGTTCAAACCTATCTAATAAGAAAAAAGAAAAGGGTTTGTTAGAATACCTAAAGAAGTGGTTCACAAGGGAGATCGGACAAGAAATTTATCAAAAAGACGTCGCCACCGATGGCTGCTATCCTGACTTAACAGTACTGTATCTTCGAAAGGAGTTGAATCTTCACACGCTCGTGTATGTAGCGATCACTTCGTAAAAGGTATTTAACAATTCTATATTTGTTTGAGTTTGAAATTCAGATGTTATTTCTTTGCTTTGCACGTGTTGGTTTGTTGTAAACAATGAAAATACGATGATGCTTGTAGAGTGTTTGTAGGTTCGTCGCGTCGTATCGAAGTCTGTTTACTAAACAAATTCTATACATGTATATCTTATCTAGGTCGTCCAAGCAATATAAATGACGAAGATGACATAGATTGGGCCCCTACGTTGAAGCTTGGCCATCAGAAGATAAAACAAGCCACAGAGAGTTCTATAAAGCGCGGTGAGAGAACAGCAAACAGATATCTGAAACGTCTCCATTCCGAAGCTGCTAGTGCCTTGCTTGACTATAAATGCAGAAGCAAGCTCGGCTGATTGATGAAGAAATCTCTTATGAACAAACCATAGATGATCCGCACCTATCAGCCCAAGGTAAAAATATGTAACTTATTTATTATTTACTTCAAAGCTTTGTTATTGATGCCACGATTCCCTTTTTTATTACAGACAGAAACGACAGAAAACCCGAATCGTCAGGATGCAGAATGCCAGACGGATCTGACCAGCGATCTTTTTTGTGCAATGGAAGAGGAGTTAAACATAACACGTCAAAAGCTCTCCGATTTGCCGGCAAAGACATTAAATGAAAATAAAAAACGATGTTTACACTACAAGATAGTTGGAAATGTCCGGGAACTGAAAGCCAGGAAAGGCGGCGAAATCCTTCGAAAAGTCCTTTGGTTTCATAGAATATGGATCAATTCCATCACAGATAGATATTTCGTTTAAATATCTTGACTTGGGTATGCAGTCAAGATAACTAGCGTACTCTGAAAGAGCGCTTTTTGGGGCAGATTGATCGTTAACTTGACCCAAGCGAGCCGCCATCTTTGTTTACTTGACCGTCACTTGGAAACCGGAAGCAAAATTTCAGGCAAATTGTCACGTGATTGCAAGCAAAGAATTACAGAACCAGCAACTTTATCACTTACTCTCTTAATACAGTCGGTACCATATTTGATTACATACGTGGCCACCCTACCACGCATGCGCTAACAACACAAGGAAACAAAAGAATTTTAAATTCGTCGAAGTTACCAAAAAATCGGACTGACAGTACGTTGGCGCCATGGAGGGGCTTAGCTTTTCTTGACTATATGGAAAAGAAACTTTAGGGAATTTTCACTAAATCTAAAGGTAAGTCTTCAGTTGAATATTTTGCATTTAGATTATCTTTTGGACTTATTGGTAGTTGGTTTGTCGAGAGATTTGAGTCAATGACCGTTGAATTCTTTCGGATGAACAGTCCATGTTTACTAACCATAACTTCCCTAGAAAACCTTGAAATAAAATGTTGAACTCAATAATTATTTTTTAAATCAAAAAGAATTTCTTGGCGAAAACTTTCAACATTTATCGCCAGGAAAATCCAATAATTCAGATATAATATATATTATAAGCTACTAATTGAAATTGAATAATGTGGCAAAAATTTTTTAATATACTTAAATATATTTTTTTTGAAAGCATTTGTCTTATATTTTTTTACTTCAAATCTCTGATTTGTAGACTTTGTTAAATATGTATTTAAAATTACGGTTTAGACCGCAGGAGAGTAAAGAAAAAATGATTTAAGAAATATTTCTGAAGCTGATTTCAAATTATTGATCAAGTAGATGTCGACGCCATTTTTGCCACCAAACAAGGCGAGACAGGTCGATCAAACTGGTTGAACATTCCATTAAAAATATCGTTCATATTCTCATATTTTTGATTTGTTGCAGGCGATAAGACGTAGTGAAATACTTCCACCGTGGGGCGTGATATAGCCCCCTCTTTTTGACCACGACGAATTGAACTGAGGAGAAAAAGATAACGGGACAAAAGCAACTAGCAAAACTTATATCAAAATGAAGTTGATATTACTAACAATTTGTGCTTTGGCATTTATTAGAACATCGTTGTCCTCGGGTAAGTAAATACTAGAATCTTTGAGCTACTATAATATATGCCCAAACGATCTGGGATACACTTAATTAGCACAAAATACAGTTTAATGTAGCTAAAAGCATTTACATACTTAAACTATAATAAGAACTTAAACAACACTTCTCATTTTTTCAAAACGAGCGAATTCTTTTATAACCAACAAAAAAATTTGTTAAATCTAATTGTGAGGAATATGCCGTTCAAAACACTAAAGATAGAGAACTAGAGATAGAAAAGTTTTGAAATACAATGCAAATGATTCAAATTTTTTAAAGCCGCTACATATTTCAACAGGTAGTACGAAGTAAAAACCTGTTTCGAAACTCTTCCTATTTCGAACTTTGTCAAAGCGAGTAACAATTTAATCAAAAAAGAAAGAGAATACTACAACGAAGGGTTGATAACTATGTTATTTTATGTTCTCTTAGTTTCCTCGGCTTTTTGTTTTACTTAATTTTGACATTTTTTGATAGTTTCCTGATCAATTATAAATAGCAAAAAAATTGTTCACAATAGAAGAATTACTGGTCATTGCTTGTAGTTGATGAATTGGATTTTGCAAAATATTTCGCTCTAAAAATGTCCAAGTCGTTGTCAAATTGGATGGAAATACGACTAATATTCTAAACAATACTTCACTACTTGATAAAATCATAGGAGCGCTGATATTTTCGAAATTGTTTGTCAAAAGCAACAAGTTCAGTCGCTTTGTGTTTGAATCAAGTTTACGTTCAAGATGGCCTGACACCTGTGGTCACTTGCAAGTTTGAAAGTCAAAGATCAAACTGTGTATATTCTCTCTACTGGTTTTTATAGTCTTTAACCAACGAAAAATAACGGTTGAGTGATCAAGAAACCAGTAAAGAAAATCAAACAGAAATCCCATTTAATTTGAATAGATCTCAAATATTGTTTATAAATTGCAATACAATTTGAATTTCTATAAAAACCTTGAATAAACATTTTCCAAAGTTTTTTTACTGGTTGACGATTATTTTCTCCATGAAATGTTAGGAGAAAATAATGAAGCCAATTGAGATATATGAGAGAGAGTATTTATTAAGGTCGGTGCACACTCTAGTAAATGATCTTTGAAGAGTCTTACCTAACTCGCATCGATGAACAGAAGGAAAGATACGAGAAAACGTGCCCTGTCTGAGTTGTGACGGCTGCAGAAACACGACAACGCTGACTGAATACTTTATTTTATTTTTCAGAACCATGCAAGGACCATTTCAATTGTCAAATATATCCAAATTCAACTTGTAAAACAGACGAATGGGTAGTATTGAACTGTCCAAAGAAATGTAACATCTGCCCTACACCAGTGAACCCATTAGAAGGATATGCAGCAGCGCCAACTTCTCATCCGGATGTGGCAATCATGGCACCGTTAAGGAATTATACTTATCCTAAACCTGATGAACCGTCAACGTCGACGATGCATGATTCTCCCTTACCGGCAGCGACTGCTCCAAACCTAGCAGCACCCTACGCGGCTCCTGCTCCAGCTCCAGCCTACCCTGCTCCTGCTCCTGCTCCAGCCTATCCTACGGCTGCCCCTACCGCAGCGTATCCAGCTCCAGTTCCTGCAGAAGCGTACCCTACGGCGGCGCCTACGGCAGCTTATCAAGCTCCTGCTCCGTTGCAGGCTTATCCAACGTCAGCACCATACGCTGCCTACCCTACACCTGCTCCTGCGTACCCGGCCCCAACACAGGGCACAGCATATCCGGTACTGTCACAACCACCTTTACCCGTCTACGGTATGCCAACTGCTTTGCCTACGGCTGCTAATCAATACCCTGTGCTAGGACAACAACCGGTAGCTGCACCTCAAATAAATGAATATCCCAACTGGGTGGTCAAAATACCTCCAAAAGTAACGGAATCGCTTCAAAATCACCCGGAGACTATTAGAATATCGTTCGTCAAGCAACATCAGCCGGTGCAGCAACCTTATGGTGTGCAGGAAGTTAACATGAAACCCAAGAACGACAACGGAATTCAAACAATGAAGATTTCCTTTATTGACGAGAAATCTTCAAAGGCGGTCCCACATGGTGTAGATCAAGTAAGGCTACCGCAACCTCAAACAAATAATGAGAAGATTAGGGTTTCATTTAGACCTCAAGTCCAAACGCCATCTCAGTACCAACCAATAGATGCCCAGTATGGAGCACAGAACGAAACAGGGCCTTTCTCCAATGAACCACAAAGAAATATATCAGTGTCATTTATGGGGCATGAAAACGAAACTTTGTCGAGTACTGTTGGGAGTCGTGCGCCTGTCAGAAATATTACTGTAGCTTTTACTGGACACGAGAACGAGACTGTGAGCGTTCCGCTGGTCAATACGACTGCGGCTCTACCGGAAAGGAATATTTCGGTCGACTTTCAGGGAAACCATGAATTTTCTATGCCTCTTAATGGACAAGGAGCGGAAGATATTGTCAACCAAGTTATGAATGGAGCAAACCAAACAAGTAGAAACATTTCTGTTTCTTTCCTCGAGAAGCCTTTGAGTGCTGGACAAGTCACCGTTGTATCAAATGGTAAGTAGAGTAAAATAATTGTATAGAACGGTCTGAACCCAGGTGAATGAATGTTAATCGAAGTATTATGATCATCCGGGTGGATGTAGTCCGAAACAGCGACTCGCACTCATTAGACCGACGCCGCCAATTACGCTAATCCAGGTAATTAGGCTATTGTTATCGTGGCAGTATAAATATGATCAATCTGACTTTATTCTTCACTTGACTCTGAAGGTGACTTCCGCTCAGGTTGTCGAAACGTCAGTCACATCAAACAGTCCTTCTCAGGACTACATCCACCCGGATGATCATAATACTTCCATTAACATTAGAGTAAAATAAGTAAATACATAAAAGAAAATGGTCAAAGACAGATACAAACTTTCATCTTTAAATTTGGACGAAATGTTTTACACAGCTCGCAGTAAAAACTGAGTATAGAGTGTTTTCACGTGATGTCACAGCGGCCATCTTGGTGTACCAAAACAGAATATATTCTATCCTCAGGGAATTGAACACTATTTTTATGCAAAAGTTGTGCAGAAAGTTTCTATTGGTTGGTACACCAATATGGCTGCCTTGTCAAGTGAGTAAAAACGCTCTATTGTTTTGACACGAGAAGACAAAGACCGGAATAGTCCACTTCTGAGATATGCTTCGCTTGTCACACACAAAGGCTTTAGTATCACGAATCACTGAGCATTTTGAACGAAGCCTCGCATTGAAACCTTTGTTCATGACAAGCAAAGCATATCTCGGCAGTGGATTACTGTATAAACAACGCGGGTCATGCAATATGGGGTGCTCACCATCTACTCGAAAAAAACAACAACAAAACAAACAAAAAACACAAATATAATAAGGAATGGTATACACGAAATTTAGCAAAAACTCTTACTACGGGTTTAAATTCTACCTTAGCCTGAAATGCCGGGGGGGGGGGGGGGGGGGGGGGGGGGGGGGGGGGAACACACACACATTTTTGTCTGTATGTACTTTTTTGAATTATAGTTTTAAAAAAAGTAAGAAGCTGAATTGAACTAAGACAAAATCAAGAAAAAAAGACTTTGAGCTTTAGTTCATGTTTGTTTAAAAGTAGAGACAGAGTTAAAACCGTTTTCCCGCCCTTAACGTCGTTGCCATGGTTTTCTACTATTCTTACGGTATCTGGTGTCTGGCCGGTGACAACCGGTACAAGACAGTTAGGTTCTTTCATTTTTTTCAAGAACAATAGAAGTGTTTTGAAAAGCCTGTTTATACATGAAAGTCGACGTGATTTGATTTTTAGACAGAAAAGCCCGTAAGTAAATAGTTTTTAGAATGGATGAGGAGAGAAAATTAGGAATGAGCTTTTTTCTCGCTTTTTTTCGAATTTTGGAGGCCAGCTTTGAAATAATGAAACATAGAAAGCTTTATAATTTATGGTCTATGGAGACGAAAATGCATCCATTCACGAGTAACAAAAATAAAATAATCCTTGAATCCAGCTACACAAAGAAAAACCAAACGCGCATGCGTAGTCTTCCCTGCTCCAGTCTATTTAGGGCGGGTGGCCACACAGTACTTCACGAAAGGGCATTAATTTTATATAAAACGCCTGAGCGATTTTCGAATTATAGGATATAACTTCATTGAAACCATTTAAAAATGGCGATGTAGGGTTTGTGCAGATGATGGATCATTATGAAGTAGTTTTAGTTTTTGGAATTCTTGTACAGTTCATATCACAAAATATTTACGGTAAGTGTAGTTCTTATTGTTTGTTCATGTGCTTTTCTACATACAAAGTGATTTTCCTCACACCTTGAAATAGTTATTATAAAAGACGATAGCACATCTTATTTCCATTGTTTTTGTGTGTGTCTTTTTGCCTGTTGTACACTAACTACAAACTGTTTCATAGTCTGTGGAAAATCACTCTATTGGTGTATGAACAAAACTCTCGCTTGAATAGGTACAGCAACGATAATTTCCTTGGTCGGTATTTTATATAATGAAAAAAAAAAAGTCAATATTACTATTTTCAACCTTAGGAATTGTTTATTTTGATATTTATTTGCAAAAATTTAAGCTGTTTTTAAAACATGGATTTCTTTTGCAATGGAGTCATACAGATATATATAGACAATATTGCAATGTTTTTCAGTTCTTTTTATATCTGCAAAAATCAATTGACTGCAAAACCCATCAACTTAACTACAGTCGGCGCAAAATAGAATTTTTCTCCAATTTGATTGATAAATTTGGGGAGAATAGTACTACTTGTTTCAAACACTTTGAATGAAAAATTATGAAAACCTGCAAAAATCATGTTGTCACAATAGTCAAAGTTAAGGACAAAATCAGTTTCTATTTATAAGCGTTGACGGATTTTGATGTTTTGATTATGCAAAGTATTTCTACAACTAAAACTTCAGGGATTGACAAAAACTTTGTTTGCTTGTTTTTTGAATGGAGAGAGTAAACAAATCCTGATAAATAAAGAACTTGTGCAGCTATAAATGAAATCTTTCAAACGGATCTTCCCCAAGTCTTAGTCAATTATGAAGCATTACTTAGTGATTGTAGAGCTAGGGTTTGGATCAGTCATGAATGAAATCTTTCAAACGGATATTCCCCATGTCAATTCACCTTTTCGGCGATAGCCGTCACGTCGTAAACAAATTGTTGGTTCGGACATCGTTCTCGGATTCCTATACAAATTCACTGAGTTAAAAGACAAAATTTAGGTAGATTTCTTTAGTTAGCTCTCTTAACAGAAGTAAGAAAAGCTTCAATCAAGTTAGAAAAATGATATTTTACTTGTATTTAGAGAAATAACTAAATGAACCAAGTAAATAATTCTTTTTAAGTCAGTATATTTGTACGGAAATCCGAGAACAATGTCCGAAATTTTGGTGACCGTAACACAATCCAATACAATTAATACCACGTGACGGCTAGCGCCGAAAAGGTCAATTATGAAGCATTACTTAGTTATAGTAGAGCTAGGGTTTCGATTCTAAAATAGGTCAAATTAAATTTAAATTCAACTAAATGGAATTTTAATATTCGACTCGAGATTTTATTTTATCGTTTTGCCTTACTCTAACACATGGCCGCTGCCGTGAAAACTGTCTATAATGGTAGTTCTAGTCTCACTTTGTTTTCTCTCTCTTCCTCAGCCGCTGGTTCACAACAGTGGAATCCCCCGGTTTCTACAACCACACGTAAGTAAACAGCTCAAATGTTTTAATTATTGGTCAGTAGTCCCCTTCACAGTTCCCTGCGCCATCTTGAAAGGTAGCCGTGCCTTTCCATCGAAGCGAGATGAACGGTGAGCTTGCAATGCATAGAGACCTTTTTTAACACCTTGGACAATTATTCACATGTCTCTATAAGCCTTTTCATAGTTTAAGAATCGATTCAACCGCGCATGCGATTTCATCCCGAATTTCTCATTTTCTTTTGTCTAAACCTTCTTTTGTTCTTAATTAAACAAAAAAAGGTGAGAAATTCGGGATAAAATCGCAGGCGCAGTGGAATCGATTCTTAAACTATGAAAAGGCTTATTATTGCAGGGAACTATGAAGGGGACTATTTCTCCCATTTAAAATGCATGTCAAAATCAATATGAAGCGATGTCCTTCTCTAATTTGGTTGCTTGAGTGTTGCTTGACTAGGGCTTCGTTTAAAGATCAAATCATTTGCAAAAGTAAATTTTAATGTAAAGGATGTGCAGCTTGAACAATACCAATGTTTTGAATAACAACGGAATTTTAATGGTATCTGTGAATAGCTGACTTATAAGCGAGGCCAAGCCTGTATAAATGAGTGTGAGTTCATCAATAACATCAGCTGGCATTAAATAAGAAAGAAGAGTACGAAGGAAGAGTACAACTCCAAATTTTTAAACATGTTTTTTTTATATATTTCTAGCAATAAACAGCAACCCATGGTGCCAGGATCACCCGGGATGCAGTCAGTATCAAGATAAAGAATGTGACAAAAAATGGATGCAGGTCAACTGTCCTGCAACATGTAACCTATGCGGAAATGGTATGCCTTATAAGTTTAAACTCGTAAATATCGATAATTTTCCTTAGATTAGGTGGGGCAATCAAAAACAGTTTAATATTATCAAATGTATTTTCCACAGACTTCACTGACCAAATAACTCCACAACAAACATATAAACAACTCAGCGTCAACGTTCCACCGGAACTGACGTCATCACTCGAGACTTCCCGTGAGCCAGTAGTGGTTAAGATTGCTACAGAGGGAGGTGTGGCGGAAATCAGTAAGGAAACTAATGGACCAATCATGGAAAGGATCAACGTTCACTTGCCATCAAATTACCTCTATGATCAAGCAGCACATAGTGGGTTAACTAGTCCGCTGACCAACAGTATTGCAGGGCAGGGAGCACAAGTGCCTGAAGGTATGGAAGTGGTTGCTTAGCAACTAAAAATGTTGTCATGTAACTTTTAGGAAATATTTAGTATTCTACGAACCTCTAAAACATGTTCATGCTCTTTTACCTAAAAATTTTTAAGGCTTTAATTCTTGGTTTGCAGCCAAGATAAAATGATAGTGAGCGACAGAAAGGCAGGGAGAGAAAATATAGCGGCCAAGACGTTACCCGGAATCACAAATAAAAATAGAAAAACACTTCGGTAGTAAAAAACCAAATAGCAAAAAGTACCTTAACTCGGCACATGTTGCCTCTGTTCAAATTTAGCTTCTACGTCGCGTAGTCACGTGAAAGTTACCACGGTAAACACGTATGAAATAATATAAAATTGTAGATAAATTTAGCCGAATTTTTGTAATTTAAAACTGAATTTTTTCTATCAGTCCTAGAAATTTCTTTGAAGATTGTATTAGATGGATATTATAGTTTTGTTATTTTTATTAACTTAAAGCCAAGTGGTGTAGTGATAAACCAGATTGTTATAAATATTCACGTACCCAATGCGGAGAAGGCTGGATGAAAGAGAACTGCCCCAAGATGTGCAAGTATTGCCGGCGTAAGTTGAATGCGAGTTGTTACAAATCACGTGACGTGTTGTCATGACGACTAATTTTGATGCGAACCTCTGAGAAGACCGACAATAACGAGTTTTTAAATGTAACGAAATGTTTATGGACATCGACAAAATCGCCAAAACTTTTCGACACTTTGTGAGTCTCAAAAAATATGATAACACATAAATACTGAACAAGTAAAAAAGGCCAAAATGTACAAGAATAAAGACAAAAGATAAAGAAGAAACGAACAAAAAACAAAAAACAAAAATGAAAAAACGACAGAAATCTAATGAAAGTTCACAAAATGTCTCATTTTTTACCAGCCATTTGTGAGGATAAAAGCAATGAATGTGCGCGATATTCGTCTGAGTCCTGTAGTAGCGACTGGATGAAGGAAAACTGCCAGAAATCGTGCGCTTTGTGTGAAGGTTTGTGCACTTTTGATGCTTCGTTTTGAGGCTTGTTTATTTGATTTATGTTATTTAACGCACGACCTCTAAATTGACAGAAAAACTGACTTCTTTCAACAACAGAATTGAAAAGTTAAAAGCTTCTAAAGTGATTAACAGACATTTTGCAAATCATTATTATCTTGCTGGATCAATAATTTAACCTATTCAATACTCAATAAACCCTTATGACAGTCAAGCATGACACAAAGTGAGAAGACTGCATTTAATAACTGATAACCGAATGACACAAGAATTATAGGTGTTGCACATGTCTCATACTATTAGTAATAACAATGACAAGATTAACTTGATATACAACATTTGTAACTTTATAGGACTGATATAATTCCACCTAACAATTAACTTCAATTTGTAGACTAGCGAGTGTTGATTGGTACGAACGAACTTGAATAGAAAACCGACACTGTGCTGCAACATAGTATATAGCATGATAAAGAGTCTAAATGAACGAGATTAGCCACTGATATAATTTAACTACACGCTAAACTAAAGTTAATAGACGATCCATATGAATGGTACGAACGAACTTGCATAGAAAACACTGTGCTGCAACATAGTATATAGCATGATAAAGAGTCTAAACTAACGAGCTTAGCCACTGACATAATTTGACTACACGCAAAACTAAAGTTAATAGACAATCCATATGAATGGTATGAACGAACTTGCACAGAAAACAGTGTACTATGACAAAATATATAGCATGACATAGAGCTTAATCCTGAACGAGCTTAGACAGTGATATAATTTGACTACACGCTAAATTAAAGTTAATACACGATCCACATGAATGGTACGAACGAACTTGCATAGAAAACAGTGTACTATGACAAGATATATAGCATGACATAGAGCTTAATCCTGACAGAGTTATAATATAACCACATGATAACAACTCAAGTTAATAGATAAGCGATAATAATGCATGATACGAACGACTTACATAGAACACTGCGCTATACCATACCATGGTATACAGAACCTGAAACTAGATGAGCTAGACAAGTGCTAGACAAGACTTGTAAGGCAAACTATGTGCTATAACATGGCACAAGGCATAATACAGAACTTAATGCTGAACACGTAATCAGACGAAGTAATTTTATAATGCATGATACGAACAACTTGTACAGAAAACTCTTTGCTATAACCTGGCCCAAAGCAGAATACAAGCCTAATGCAGACCAAGTAATCAGACGAAGTAATAAAATAATGCATGGTACGAACAACTTGTACAGTAAACTCTGTGCTATAACATGGCACAAAGCATAATACAGAACTTAATGCTGAACACGTAATCAGACGAAGTAATAACATAATGCATGATACGAACACGTTGTACAGAAAACTCTGTGCTATAACATAGCACAAAGCATGAAACGAGCCTAATGCTGACCAAGATATCAGACTCGAAGTAATAAAATAATGCATGATACGAACGGACTTACCTACCATCGACCGAGGACACAAGCTGTATATTTGTTTTGAAGAATCTGCAAACAATCATAAGAACTTTTTATTTTGTTGTTCAAAATTCTAGGATTAGAAAACCAGCAACAAGATACGAACAAGAGTAAGTATCGCAAGCTAAAATGATGGTATAAAACCAATTTTTCCATATTAGTAAGGTGAACAATATAAAATGAGGTAAAATGAAAAAAAAAAAAAAAAAAAAAAAAGAAAAGAAAGAAAGAAAGAAAGAAAGAAAGAAAGAAAGAAAGAAAGAAAGAAAGAAAGAAAGAAAGAAAGAAAGAAAGAAAGAAAGAAAGAAAGAAAGAAAGAAAGAAAGAAGCTTGAAGAAGTTTAAAGTAAATTTTAAAAATTTTTTCGTAAGTCAATACATTTTCTGTAACACCAAACCTCTTGATGTTCTGTACGCGCAAAATTAACTCGGAATAAACTGATAATCATTATTGCACAGATAAAAGCAGATATAGTGTATATTCAATTGAAGAACAGTTTTTTTGATTGGTTACCCCTCACAAAGCAAAGCATAATGGGATATTAGGAAAAAGGAAAAAAAGTTTACTTCTGATAAATTGATTCGCTTTTTGACTATTTACCTTTACTTTCAGTGGCCTCTACAACAGACAATGTAGCACTATCAGCCCAAGTAGGGGAGGGTAAGTAACCAATACATCGTATTCTCCGACTTACTTAAGGATATTCGAAACGGTTTTGTTGGTCACGCGCGCTCGAACGGCTATTAAATCATGATACTGTTCGACTTTTGGATCAGATTTTCATGTTTTTCAAAGCATAATAATCCAAAAACTATTCAGTCAAAACTTTTTATTTTGGGATACGCTATTCCCCCCCCCCCCCCCCCCCCATCCAATCTAAAACCTAATGCGTTGACCACTCCTGGGAGGACGGCTTAATGGCTAACAGGTTTTGCAACCCAATTTATATAAGACAGCCAATAGATAATTATAATTTACGAGTTGATTTGACGCGCGTGCTCTAAGAAATATTTCGAGCCTTCTTAAATGACTTAATATTGTTTGACTTGACTAAAATGTGGTTTTCTTGCATGCAGCCAACGTGACGCTGGCAGAGCCAGGAAATAACAGTACGTATGACACATTTGCTTGGCTTTCTATAGGCATAACTTTTCACACTGACTTTGCATGATACCTTGCTTACAAAGTATACAAACACCAAAGCTTGCAAAACCATATGATACACCAATTCAGCTAACCGAATGTTTTACCCAATTCAAATCTACTGGGAATGCTATTCTTTTTTCCATTATATTTCCATGTCAATGAAGCATTGATATAGATATGATATGTAAATATAATAGACAAAGAAAAGTATTCCTAGTAGAATTGAAATGAGCAAAATATGACGTTTGCCGAATTGGTCTATTTTGGTTGTGGTTGGGCATGGCTAAAGGTTTCGTATGGTTGTGAAAAACGTACGAGTTTGTTGTCACGTCGTAGCAGTGACGGTACAAACGTTTGATTGGTTGAGCAATAGTTCGGCGAGCTGTGATTGGTTCAGCGGAGAGTGTCAGTTCATTACCATGACCACGTGGTGTGCTCATCACTTACTTTCACGAAATTCACTGGTGGAGGGGGGGGGGGGGGTACTATCAAAAAACCATATAGATGTTTAACAAAGACTAACAAACTTTCTCCTCACCTTGTACTTCCAGATGAATGTTTCTACGATGGTTTAGTGCACAAACACGGAGAACGCTGGTCACCAGGACCGTGTACTCCTGAATGCCGTTGCCATAATGGAAAAATCCACTGCACAATCATCGAGTGTCCCAAATTACACTGCAAAAATACGATAAAGAGAAGATGGAAGTGTTGCCCTGAATGTCCTCCTAATGAAGGTGAGTGATCTGTGAGATAGCCATGCCCTGACTTAGATCAGCCCAGTGGTTGTTTCAGGGTTCGACCTGTGAGTTAGTCGTACCCTGACTTTGATCAGTCCAGAGGCTGTTTCAGGGTTTGATCTGTGAGTTAGCCATGCCCTGACTTAGATCAGCCCAAAGGTTGTTTCAGGGTTCCATAAAATCGGAAGGTCGTTCTATAAATACTAAACGTAAAGGATTCTAATTACTGGTTATATTTTTATCCAGGTGTGAATTCAAAGTGCACCAAGACATACGGAGGTAATAGCGCCGGCTCGTGCTGCGTTTTCCCATTCAGTTACAAGAACAAACAGTATACAAAGTGTATCGAAGAAAATCACAGTAAACCGTGGTGTGCTGTGTCGTCTGACTTTGACATTGATGGCATGTGGGGTAACTGTCTTGGTAAGTAAGATGTCCGAGTTGGCGAAATTCTTCACGACACGGCATTTAAACCTTTAGAACTAGGGCGCTTTCACATTTCAGACCGCGTGCCATTCCCTAAAGTATAATTTCTTTGTTTAACGGCTGCGCATAAGAAGACACATGGATATGGATACAATTCAAACAAAGAATCTTATTCTCAAGAGAATGACACGTGATCTGAAATGGGGAATATGCTTACGCCCTTTCTACCCGAATGTTAAATTGTTTAACGTTTGTGTTCTCATTCACAGGCCAGGGAGAGGAAATGTCAGACGAAATGGAAGCAGAAGCAGAAGCAGAAAAGACTATCAAAGTGAGCTT
The DNA here is from genome assembly GCF_029948245.1 of Actinia tenebrosa. Lineage (NCBI taxonomy): Eukaryota > Metazoa > Cnidaria > Anthozoa > Actiniaria > Actiniidae > Actinia > Actinia tenebrosa. The sequence goes on from NW_028292574.1 coordinate 8,630,903, forward strand.
TTTAAACTCTCAGCACAACGATGAAATCGTGGATACATTCCTGCCATCAACAGGTTGGTTGAGCGAGTTTAAAACACACTTAGTACAGCCAAGGGGATTGGCTAATCTTAAATTTTTTCGTTCGAAAAATCGTTAAGATTAAAAAATATATATACTTACTCTTGAGATGAGTAATGACTGGGAAATAAAGAAAGACAGACAGACAGACAGACATACAATATGTAGATAATGGCTAGTAAACACTAGCGTGGACTGCGTCGGTGTTTCTAATGAAACAGTTATCGTAGATTGATAAGTTATACACCGTAGTGAAAATAGGAACTGACGTTTCGGACGTTAGTCCTTCGTCGGATTGATTGACTCCGACGAAGGACTAACGTCAGAAACGTCAGTTCCTATTTTCACTACGGTGTATAACTTATCAATCTACGATAACTGTTAGACAGACATACAGACATACAGACAGACAGACAGACAGACAGACAGAAAGGAAGGAAGGAAGGAAGGAAGGAAGGAAGGAAGGAAGGAAGAAAGAATTGAAAGAATTGAAACCAACAAACAAACAAACCAACAAACAAACAAACCAACAAACAAAGATAGAAGCTATTTCTGTAAAAATAAAGGTACCCAAGTTTCCCAACAAAATATTTTCTAATGTCTGCTATTTTTATTTCCTAGCGCTAGTAACGGGACTGTATTCATCCTGGTCTGATTGGTCAGGGTGTTCAGCATCATGTGGAGGCGGCACTCAGGAGAGAACGAGGAAATGCCTCAACCCAACTAACGCTCCAGGAGGAGCAGTTTGTGATTCTCTTGGACCAGGACTAGAGACCAAAGAATGTAACATCAGACTATGTCCAAGTAAGTAAAATCGTCAAAGTGTAAATCACTTATATTTGAACATTGTAGTAGTATGGTTGCAATTATTTTGTATGTGGTCTTCTTGTTTCAGAGATATAAACATTAATTTGAAATATCAATATGCAAAAATACTGCAACCATACTACTACACTATTCACATATAAGTGATTTTGAAAGAAAACACTTTAAATTACGAGAAACTTTTGATTGTTTGTCATTTTACGAGGCTAGTAAAGGGATTCATTTAGCTGATTAATAAGAAGGAGTAAAAAATTCTCTGGATGATAGCACATGATGGTCGGTGTTTGCCTGTCAATGTTGGCTGGTAATGTGATTCATGAGATTCATTTAGCTGATTGATACCAAGCAATAGAATACTCTGTGGGTGATAGCACATGACGGGCAGTGTTTGTCTGTCATTTAAGGATGGTAATAAGATTCATGACATTCATTCAGCTGGTTGATACCAGGCAATGAAAACTCTGTGGGTGATAGTACATGACAGGAAGTGTTTGTCTGTCATTTAAGGATGGTAATAAGATTCATGACATTCATTCAGCTGGTTGATAACAAGGAATAGAACATTCTCTGGATGATAGCACATGACGGGCAGTGTTTGTCTGTCATTGTAGTCTGGTAATGAGACTCATATAGCTGATTGACAACAAGCAATAGAACATTCTCCGGTTGATAGCACCTGACGGGCAGTGTTTGCCTGCCATTTAAGGATGTTAATAAGATTCATGACAATCATTAAGCTGGTTGATACCAAACACTAGATGATTCTCTGGTTGACAGCAAATGACGGGCAATGCGTTTACAGTACTCAATATAACATTTTCTTTCAGTTAACGGAGGATATGGAAACTGGAGCGAATGGACCAACTGTGATGCCTCTTGTGGAGGAGGTGTACAGCAAAGATATCGTCTTTGCACCAATCCTTCACCTGCTCATGGTGGAAACGATTGCATTGCTATGAACCTTGGCCCAGCTTTAATTACACAGACGTGCAATACTAATCAGTGTCCAAGTGAGTTTATTTTATGTTTTTTCCCCCCTATTCTTGGGGTGCAATGAAATGACTCAAAATCCCTTGAGATATAAATAACATCGAAAGAGCCGCCATGATGGTCGATCTAACAAGAGAAGCTTAATGAGGAATGCTTTGTTATCGTCAACCAAAAAAGCGGCTATGATGTAACATGCACCTCAAGAATTGCACGTGTTATTTTTGAAATTGTGTTACATGCAACAAGAAGATATTGAAACTATCTCTATGATACTTCCGTATTTTCCAGAGAAATGTTGAAAACTGCCCAACTTTCAAGTCTTACCCAAAATTCTTTGTCATACTTCGTTCGAGTCAAGATTTGTTTAGCTTCGTTGTTAGCACTTCCTTAATTACCAGCCAAATCTTGAAAGTTGTCCATCATTCAAGTCTTATCTAATACCCTTTTTTAAATTCGTATCATTGGGAGACTGCATAATCGTTCCATAGACGTGGGGTAGTATTTTCAGCTTCAATTCAGGGCAGGCCTGTGTCTTATCTAAGACCCTTTTTTGAATTGGTATCATCATTGGAAGTCTGCATAATCGTTCCATAGACGTGGGGTGGTATTTTCAGCTTCAATTCAGGGCAGGCCTGTGCCAATTTTAAACACCACTAAAATTTCTTCATTTCCCCATAGCTGATGGGATGTACTCGGACTGGACGGGATGGACGAAGTGCAGCAAATCTTGTGGGTTGGGGAAAAGGTACCGATTCAGGTACTGCACCAATCCTGCCCCTGGTCCTGGAGGACACAACTGCTCGTGGTACGGTAATGATAAGGAAGAAGAGTTATGCAACAATAAGGAATGTCAAGGTATGTAGGAACAAAATCACCATCAGTCATGTTATCATCATCATTAACATGGTCATCATCATCACCTTCATAGTAATACACCAATCCTGCATTTATTGTTCTACCTCCCTAGTTAATGTTGCTAAGTCGGACAAGCTAAAATGTGTTTTTGATATACAGAATGGAACAGACATCGATTGCTTAAAAATGTAAATGTCTGTCTTAGAATCAATGCATTCTAAAGGCAAATTAAGAAAAAAATCGATAACCACTAAAAAATCTTATGAATTCAAATTTGTTGGTCGGACAATCTGTATTCCATTGGGAAGCACCCATGTCATCGTTTGCTTGAATGACAACCACATTAACGTACCTTCTCGTGCGTAACCAAAGAAATCATCCTCAAGGGAATGTCATGTCTAATGCCTATGCACAGTGAATTAATAGGTTTGAACGATGTTTTTAGTTGACGGAGGGTACTCCCCTTGGACAAGATGGACCGAGTGCAGCAGAACGTGTGGTCCAGGGATCATCTCTCGGCACCGCACATGCGACAACCCCTTTCCTTCAGCTGGAGGGAAAGACTGCTCAAACTTTGGTCCCTCATTTGATCAGAAACCATGCAATATGAAAGAGTGTCCATCGAGTGGTAACTGGACTGTCTGGTCAAAATGGTCGGAGTGTACAAGACCATGTGGTGGCGGGATACAATTTCGAAGTCGTCAGTGTAACCATCCGGGTGGACTGCAATATTGTCTTGGAGAAAGAGTTGAGTCTAGTCTTTGTAACAGCCAGCATTGTCCAGGTAAGAAAACAATTTATTTTGTTTTTCCGTGTAACCAGGTCCATTGAAAAAGTAGTTTAACATATTTTTCCTGATGATTGGCGTTTAGTCAGGATGTATGTGTTTTTAATAGGTTGCCCCTTAGGGATACTATTCTTCTCTCCCTCACTAAAGAGTAGAGCGCTGCGCTATGTCTTTGTCAAAGTTTTGAATGGTCACTCAGGAATAGAGAAAAAAAGGAGGGAGAAGAGAACGTAAAAGAAAGTAAAAACGAAAAACAAGGAAGAAAGAAAATGAAATGAAAAAAGACGGGGACGAAAAACATTTTTCATTTAGTCACCACGAGATGGTTACATAGCAATATTTTTTTTTTTCCTTTTTAGTCGATGGAAACTACACTGAATTTTCTGATTGGACGCCGTGTACGACCACTTGTGGTGTGGGTATCAAAACACGTGAACGAAGTTGTACTAACCCAACACCGCAATTCGGAGGAAAATCCTGTCAAGAACAGGGTATGGGACTGGCCGTTGAACACGAACATTGCTACAATCGTCAATGCCCAAGTAAGTAAATTCGGTTTGTCATAACGAATCGATTAGCCGAACGGTTATCGATTTATATACTCGAATGAACAACGACTGTATCTAGTGATTTTATTCGTTGGCAAATAAAAAAGGTTCCATGTGATTTCGTTGTCTGACAAAAATACGAGATAGATTTGGGGAGACGTCGAGAGCCGGTGTGTTCAAAACATAAAATTTACGTGGAACTACAGCTGTATATAACAGAGTATTAGTAAAACTGAATACATTAAAAATTTGCAATCGTCTCTTCACAGTACACGGGGACTACACAATATGGTCAGAATGGAAAGGTTGTTCTAAAAAGTGTGGTTATGGAGAAAAAACTAGGACACGTTCATGTACGAATCCTGCTCCATCAAATGGAGGACTGGACTGTTCAAGACTTGGAGAAAGCATCCAGAAGGTTCAGTGCTACAGCGCTGAATGCCCACGTAAGTGCAAAGGATCTCCTATTTTCTCGATTTTAGTACCATAACCATTCAGATAACCATTGATATTGGGAGCCATTTCAATCTTACGACATGTACGTGCAAGTACTGTAAGACAGTACCGTACGCCATGAAAGCCACAATAATAATAGATTTTAAACGATTACTTTCAACAGTTCATGGAAACTACACTGCTTGGTCAAAGTGGAGTGCATGTTCAGCGACGTGTGGCGAGGGAACAACAAGCAGAACAAGAATATGTGCTAATCCAGAACCTGCTCACGGCGGTGACGACTGCTCTGCTTTGGGCCCCAACATTGAAGCCAAAACATGCAAAATGCATGATTGTGCTGGTAAGTCAACAGAAGAGTATGAAGTCCTCAGCTCCAGCAAACCTATTCAAAATTGGCAATAAGTTACCAGATATATTAAATTTATTTATTAAAGGCTTTGACGTTGGGTGCTCGCCAAGAAAAAATATATCTACAACGAAGGAAAGCATACGAGAGCACTAATTAAGATTCACAAGCACTCAGTAATTCTCGCTGGAATGTACGAAACACTATGCATCATTGCCTTCGTATGCTGAGAGTACAGCGTTAAATTTAGTACATGCCATTTCCATTCCAGTCGAATTCGCACACACCTGACATTTGATATGCATTTTTCCCGCTCAGTTAACGGACAGTACAGTCCTTGGTCTAGTTGGACCATCTGCAGTAAATCATGTGGCAGCGGTATCACGAGAAGAACACGAACTTGTACTGATCCGGCACCACTCCACGGTGGGAAAAACTGTACCGAGCAAGACCTGGGAGCTGCAGAAGAAGTTTCTCGTTGCTTTGATCGTCCTTGTCCACGTGAGTAAATAAAGCCATGATGTGAATTAGTTTTAAGTAATGATAAATTAAGGTAAAACCGTCTCGTACGATTGGGGAATTAGAGAATTACAAAATGTCTAAGAGGCGATGAGAGGCACCAATAACCAGTGACGAAGCATAAGGAAAAGGAAAGAAAAACAGTGAGAATTTTAAGAGTGTAAACAGTCGACTGTCTTTTTAAGAATCATTGAAGAAATAGAAAACGCGCGCACTGTGTGCGACACCCATAAAGCAAGCGGGGACTGAAAGGACAAAACGATTGTTAGTAAAAGCACAAAGTGTAGCGGACAAGTTTTTCCATTTCTTTTTTAAAATACAAATTGAAACAGCCGTTTGTTAAAATAAGAATATCGAACAGAAAAGTCGACGCTGGTGGCATGTGTTCTCCTAAATTACCTACACTTAAATTACCTACACCTAAATAATCAGGAATAGACGTTCATAACAGTTATTCCATATATTCTTTATGTAGTTAATGGTGGATTCAACCATTGGTCGGCTTGGACCACATGTTCTGCGTCTTGTGGAGGTGGTGTCATGTTCAGACAAAGGAACTGTACTAGCCCACAGTCAATGCACGGAGGAAAAGACTGCTCTGATCTGGGACCTACTACTGAGAGTGCGAGCTGTCAAGATGAGCCATGTCCTGGTAACTTTTACTTTCTTGTTATATCCATTTATTTTGTAATAACGCGACCAATCTACTTGTCTTAATTCGAGAAGTCTGATTTTGGCTTCTTTTAATCATATTTTTAATATTATTGGTTGGTATTTTTTGATCGACGGAAGCCAAACCCAAGAAAAATGGGGCTGTTTGGATGGCCTTACTTTTCTAAGGTTATAGTACCCTCCTCAGTAAATGCTGCAATCTTCTTAGTGCGACAGTTGACGTACAAAAACGTCTATGGACTCGACATTTTCCAAGTAGATGACACTACAAATGTGGGAAATGTTTGTTCATCAATGATATTTAAAGAAAGTAAATGCAGTTTCAAGGTTTACTCTTATGTTGTCATGTTTGATTTTAGTAAATGGTAATTATGGATTCTGGAGTGCTTGGAGCGACTGCGACAAGACGTGTGGTGGCGGCAAACGAATTCGTTCACGATCCTGCACAAACCCTCCTCCACAGTTTGGTGGATCAGACTGCAACACGCTAGGTCCACTGCATCAAACTGAAATATGTAACTTGAATAAATGTCCAGTACATGGTAACTATAGCAACTGGTCGCTATGGTCACCCTGTTCAGTCACCTGTGGTGTGGGAACAGTTGAAAGGCAGAGATATTGTACTAATCCGACTCCATCTCCTGATGGTCGTAACTGTGACGAACAAGGTCCTTCGACTGAAAAGAAAAGCTGCGAACTTGTCGAATGCACAGGTATAGTAGCCATACTTTCAAATTGAAAATCAACCTTAATGATACAACTTGCTTAATACGGACACCGCTATAATGGATACTTTTTTGTCCCGATGATATGTATTTACTCTTACATTAAACCTGCATAATACGGACAACCTGTTAATACGAACACTTAGTACACAGTACCCGACTTCACACATTTCCTAATACTACCTATCGACAAGCTTTCCACGATCCACTGTTGCTCAATTGGCAAAGTATCGCTCTAGCATCGCGGATGGCTTTAATTTCCATCGAAATTTAATTTCTTATGCATTTCTTTTTAACTCCCAAAGTTTCTATATCTACTGGAAAAATCAATTCAATATCTTCGCTGCTCCATTTCGAAGTTAACTTCTCCATAATTAAAACGTTTCTGCGTCCCATGTATTAACTTGATCTATCATAATTCTGTTTCAGCTACTTGTCGATGTGGTCCTTGGGCTGACTGGTCCGACTGCACAACAACGTGCGGTGGAGGAATTCAGCAAAGAAGAAGAGACTGCTTGCACCCTAAGAACTCCAAGTTATCCTGCGAAGCTGACAGCAAGGAAACTAGGCTGTGCATGCCTGAGCCATGCCCAAGTAAGCACTTGCAATTCTTCTTTCAAAGCACTAGGTCTAGTATGTTAATGTTTTATTTTTTTATTCTCTAGTTAATGGTAAATTCACGCCTTGGTCACCATGGACACCATGTACCGCCACATGTGGTATTGGTATGAAGAACAGAACTAGGTTTTGTAATGCCCCAATGCCACAGTTTGGGGGTAAATCATGTGCTGAGCAAGAAATGGGTTCTGCAGTCGAGATTTCGAAATGCTACCTTATGCCTTGTCCAGGTAAGACCAATAAAATTCCAGGAAAAATCGTTGACCTCAATGACTTTAATCATTGTAACCAAATAAGTTTTAGGAGAATTTTTCAATTATAACTGCTCTGAAAAAACTTGCTTGGTATTTTGCTATTGACAGCCAAGTTATTTTTACAAGAGTAAGCTTACACCACATGTGTTTCTACTTATTCCACTATTATTTTTGCCTAATTTTTAGTTAATGGCGACTACACGGAGTGGTCAGATTGGACCACGTGTTCCAAGTCTTGTGGTAAAGGTTACAAAGAGAGAAACAGATACTGTACTAACCCCGAACCTGCTTATGGTGGAGTAGACTGCGCCCGTCTAGGAGCAGCGAAAGAGTCCGTGGAATGCTTTAGGGCTGATTGTCCAGGTATGATCAATCAATCTATAACAGCAATACCCTTTAAGTAGTACTTAGTATCAAAGCATTTTTCTTTATGAATTGCAAAACAAGACGGCTCTGAAGATCGATGCAGAGCTGTTACAGAGTTTCTTAAGAGAGTTATTAAGACTCACTTCAGTATCAAAATATTCTCAAAAGTAAACATAAAGGCCTTATTTAAAGTCAGTGTTTCTTCAGTGTGTACCTGGTCTTCCAGGGAGCTGACGGTGCGCGCTTTACTCCCTTTTCTCTATAAGTGCTCTGTTTTAAGAGTATTCAAAGATGAAGCTATACGGATTGGAGAGAAGTCAAAACAGAGTTCCTGAGGATCGAACCAGGTACCACTAGCTCCGAAGGCCGCGCACTAACCGAGCTACACCTGCTGTGCAAACAACACCTTTAATCTTCTAATAACTAGAATATATGAGTATACCTTGTAAAATACTGTCATTGATCTTCAGTTGATGGAAAGTACACTGGTTGGACACCATGGTCATCTTGTTCACAAACATGCGGTTATGGCATTCAAACAAGATGGCGCTCTTGTACCGATCCAGAACCAATGCATGGCGGACGAGACTGTACGGACCAAGGAGACCCTGAACACATCAGACCCTGCCAAAACATACCATGTGCAAGTAAGTAATATTCAGGCTTTAAAGGAAATTATTTAATAACCCAGTTTCGCATTCCACGCATACCGCTGTTTTTGAAGACCACAGACTTAATAGACCTCTTCGGCTTGGGGTAATGTTTTCCCATTTCAGACCACGTGTCATTCCCTTGAGAATAAGATTCTTCGTTTGAGCTGTATCCATATTCATGTGTATTCTCATGTGCAACCAAGCGCAAACCTTAAGCAAAGAAATGATACTCTAGGGAATGACATGTGGTCTGAAATGGGACGACATTACGTCAGAGCCGAAGAGGTCTATTGTATAGGTTAAGTCTCGTTGATAAGTCAATTGTTTGCAGATTCCATTAAAATATTGGTATTGTTCAATTAGCATATTCTTTATATTACAGTTGACTTTTGCAAATGATTTGCTCCTAAACAAGGCTAAAACATGTAACAATGAATCTTAAGTCATAAAACACGGCGGTAATTACCGAATGAGAAAAGGGATTATTAACTCAATTCTGTGAGAAACATAAGAAGAGATGCAAATTTTTTTAACATGTCATAAAATAAAGCGGTATTTACCGAATGAGAAAAGGGACAGTTCAATCAGTTCTATGGTGAGAAACGTGAGGGATGCAAATAATCTTAACATGTGTATATTATTTCTTAGTCCACGGTAATTATTCATCATGGTCGGCTTGGGGCACATGCTCAAAGCCTTGTGGATTAGGAGTTAAGAAGAGGACAAGACTCTGTAACCGCCCTGAACCTGAATTTGGAGGTCTGACTTGTCTGGATCAAAACCTTGGGCCTAACACTGAGGAACAGAAGTGTTTCATCGAAGACTGCTCGGGTACGTTTTATCCTCATTTAAAACATTTTTTTACCGTTTGTAATCACTGATGCTTGTAATCATTCGGAATGCTGTTTCTATTTAGAGCGTTCCACATTGGACAGCCATTAAATAAATACTTTGACACGCAATAAAATAGCCGTCTGAGGCGGACGATAAATTCTAATTGGAACCTTGAGTTAGCCGTGCCCTGACTTAGATCATCCAAGAGGTTGTTTCAGGGTTTGATGAAATTGAGTTTTTAACACTCTTTATAATTCTAGTTGATGGAGCCTGGAGCGCATGGTCAGACTGGAGTACATGTTCTACTGCTTGCGGGCCTGGAACCAGGGCAAGAAAGAGAACCTGTAGCAATCCTGAGCCAAAGAGTGGTGGCAAGAAATGTGAAGGTGCCAGCAAACAAGTTGGTGACTGTACAGCTCAGCCTTGTCCAGGTATGTCATCCCCTGCTACTCTCGCTCAAATAAAAATCCTCTCCCAAGGGTGACTTTTCCACTCAAAATAGTGTCAATGCCTCCTTCAAAGCAATAGTCAAGGTGACGGAACTATAGAGGCTTTGTACCATCAAGTGATGGCAGCCATGACCGGAGGCAGGAACAATTGAATCTGGTCTAATCTGATTTACACAAGAAAGAATTTAGTTTCTCAGGGTTGAAAGACTCTATTGTTGTGCCTCCTGTCATGGCTGCAATCACGTGATAGTGCAAAGCCTCTATAGGGAATACAGTACAAAATACATTTACGTGTTATCGTGGTTGCAATGAATTAGAATACAGCCGAATTAGCGTCGGCACTTTTTGGCAGTTTGTCTCATTAATTATCACTGTATCAATATACAAATGAAAAGATGAAGCATGAGGCAAGTAATGGACGCCATCACAAGTTTTCAGCTTTCGGTTAACGACTCGACTGTAATTTAACGCGGTCTTGTCTTAAGAGTTCATCCTCTGCTACATTTGATGGAGACTATTGTCCATCCAAGAAAATCGTCTGTGTCGACCGTTCTTCCAAAGGCTTTTGGTAAAATTTCTCTCGACGATGAATGAAAATAGAAGAGATCTTGACATAAGATTCTTTCCTCGTTCTCTTGTTTCAGTGAACGGTAATTATACAGAATGGTCCAAGTGGTCAGTATGTGACAAGAGGTGTGGCACTGGACTCCAAACAAGATGGCGCGCATGCGCAAATCCCGTACCACAACACGGTGGATTGACTTGTACTTACATGGGTCCTGATACAGAAACGAAGTTGTGTCTCAATAAGCCTTGTCGAAGTAAGTATTATTTATTGAATCATTTGCCAAAATCAAGTCATTTACAACAAAAAAAACACCAGGTCGTTTACAATTATCCAACACAAAATCAAAATAATCTTTGAACTAGGAAAATACAGACACGAAAATACAGTTTTCTCAATTTAACTGAACTTTGTTTATCCCAGCTGATGGTCGTTGGAGCGAATGGTCAGTTTGGAGTACATGCTCCCAGTCATGCGGCGACGGAATACGAACAAGAGAACGAAGATGTGACAATCCTAAACCCATGGAAGGGGGAAGGCAATGCGATGGAGATGACAAACAGTATACATACTGTAAAGCAAGAGACTGCTGTAAGTATTTATATAAAAAAATGCACGTGTTCCTTACACGGTAATTGTATTTAGTGTAACAAATTGTTATAATCAGTGAGTAATAGTCAAAGTAAAAAAAAAAAAGGAATGGAATTAGCATCTATTTAAGGAATATAAAACGCGCGCGCACGTCTCTGTACTGTGATATAAACACGTTGGGAGCTGTAGAGCACGAGAGAAGCAAGCTTAGGAACACGAGGCGTAGTCGAGTGTTTTTCTTGCTTTTCGAGTGCTCTATAGCTCCCAGAGTGTTTATAGCACAGTGTAAGACCTAAACGTCCGTTTTATATTTCTTTCATAAAATATTTTTGCTATAAATATTGTCCTAAGATATAAACACGGAAGCCGACCAATCAGTGCGCGCAAATATATCTTTAATATTTTATAATAATATAAATGAGAAATTTAATATAGGTTAATGTATCTTATTTTCATTGTTTTCCTCTGTCTTTTTGACTATTAAATATACTGACTACTAGAAACTGTATCTGGGGGAAATCACTCTTTGCTTACTATTTTCAGTTTCACTGGTTAAGTAAAACCATTCTAATATTAATATTTAACTTGATTCACAGGCGACGTCAGATTCAAGCCAATTGGTTGCTATAGAGACAACCTTGCAAATGACCGTCCAATGCCCGAGCTTCTAATGAGTGACGTCGACTCAACCTCTTTAAAATACAATGATAATCCTATGGACTACAAACGATGGAATGACTACTTGCCAAACCTTGTCTGCAGGTTAGCTCAACAAAACCACCACAACTTTTACCTATATTCCTAGTATTCATAGTTTAAGAACAAAAATGGAGAATGCTGAGGCGCGTCATTAGCATATGACATGGAAAACCTTTATAACTTCAAGAAGCCGCACTCAAACTATGAAATGTTTTGGGGTCATTCAAAACCTGACCCCATCTAAAATCGATACTGAGAATATTGTCAGAAGAGTTATAGGCATTTTAGAAAACTGTCAACATGGCCGCGATGACGCAAGATGTAAACGAAAAATTGATCTCGAGGATAACACTCGTGCTTTTCCCCTAAATTCTTTGAAAGGAAGCTACAATGCAGGCAAGCGCAAACGTTTGAATTTTCAAGTTTATTCATTAAATTATCGATTTCAGATGTGCTCGCGCTGCCAACAGGAAAGGGTACTCTCACTTCGGTCTACAAGATCTTGGCTCCTGTTACTCTGGATCTCGTTCGGGAATGACATTCGGTAAGGATGGCATTCAAGGTGCATTTATTCAGAGTCCAGCGCCAAAGCCATGGTTAGGCTGTGTTACGACCAACTACGAGCAGTGTGGAGATACATCAAAGTACTGTTCAGGACAACAAAACTCAAACTTTGTCTACACCTTCTACAATAGTAAGTAATACTACACGTATATAAAGAGGGGAAGGCCAGCTCAGTTTTAGTATAGCTTTTTAGTATTATCTTAGGCTTAAATATAGAGTTTCGCGCGCTGTGATTGGTCGAGCGACCAGTGATTATGAGACGATATTCACTGCTCGAGCGGTGATTATAAGGTTTTTCCAAAGTTTGTCAAATCAGAATTAATACTAAAACGTTTTGTTTATCCTGAATTACTTTTTTTCTCTGGCATTCAAGTCTATAATTATACTAAAACAATTATTCACCTCAGACTCAGTGATTATGGTGAATATTTACCGAGCGGCGAGTCTTCTACACTCCTATGCGGACGTTCTTAATGTCTTTAAGAACGTCTGCCGGCGTAGGAGTCTACGAGTCTTCAAGTATCATTTTTAATAATCTTCCACTTCAAGTATTTACCAGAAATAAGACTCCATTTCGCCTCGTGTTCAACGTCATTTGAGTTCAAAAAGATAACTTTGGTTATTATTATTATTATTTTTTAGTTACTCCAGTTGACGGAGGATACAGTGACTGGTCACCTTGGTCAAGTTGTTCTACAAGATGTGGAACAGGTTTTAAGTCACGTGTGAGGAACTGCACCAATCCTAAACCTCAATATGGAGGCAGGGATTGCAACGTGCTTGGTGACGAAGTTGATACGGCTTTGTGTGATACCAGCGTTAATTGCCCAGGTAAATTATCGTAAAGAAAGTGCATGCTATGGCACTGTGACGTAAGCTATTGTCATTACTATGACAACCAGAAATCGATTCGCTGATAAAACAAAGCAGCTTGGCAAAAACTGTTGTGATGATGGTTGGCAAATTAACATCAAATTGCTGATACTTGTAAACACCATCTAACGCTATATAGACCCCTTCTATTGATTTCCTAAAGCAATTGTTCTGGGGGACAAAACATCAGGCCGTCTTTTTATATGCAAGAAAAAACCATTGTTTGCTGCCCAGAATAATTCCTCTCGAGACTCAGTGCAAGGGGTCTATTCTTTAGTTTGGAGATAAAATTCCAAGGATACCGAGTTTTTTTGAATTTGGACAAAATCCAAAGATGGTGGGAACGCAATTCTAATGGAGAAGCTAAGTTTTCAATAGCCAATCACTTAGCAGCAATATTGGAGGTACTAAAAAATTACCTGATGCAAAAGTACTGCCAACAGATATATACGATGACGTAACATGCAAGCAAATGAGTGGTTACCATTAAACTTGATAACACGATTAGAAATCTAAAACTGTTCTGAGTCTAATCGGATTTACTAATCCATGGAGGACAGAAAGTTAACAGGTTTTGCAACCCACTTGATAATGCTAACGATAGATCGAATTAGAATTTAGGAGTTAAAGAAACTCTCGAAGCACAGGAGAGAACCCACGACGCTAACTTTAAGCACGATATTTATGACGTTTTTCCCCAGTTGATGGAGGTTTCAGTGATTGGGGAGCCTGGTCAAACTGTTCCTCGTCGTGCGGCAAGGGTACCAGGGTTCGAGAGAGATCCTGCTCTGCACCTTCACCGAGTAGAGACGGTCAACCGTGCATTGGTCCTACTAGACAAAAACTATCATGTAACCTTGGAGACTGTCCAGGTAGGAATGTAAAAAAAAACACTTACTACTGCAGTGATATATAAACCATCCCGAAATAAACGGTCAAACAATCATTACATCAAAACACGCTGCAATCAAAACAGAGCATGGTTTCAATCTAGATGAAGACCGAAGGTCAAATTTTATTCTTTAACCAGAGAAAAACTCTCATAGAAAAGGAAATGACAAACAAACAATCCACATATATTGGCAAGAATACATTCAAAAACCGTACCACCGTAAGCCAAACAATATATTTTCTTTCTGAATGCGTTAAATAATTTCTGAATCTTGTTTTTACGCTTTGCGCCTGCAGTCAATGGTTCGTGGTCAGCTTGGGGTGCGTGGCAAGCATGCTCAGCAACCTGTGGCGATGGAATACAGATCAGATCTCGTATTTGTAATCATCCCAAACCAAGCAATGGGGGATTCTCCTGTGAAGGCGACAGCGTAGAACAGAAATCATGCAAAGTCAGACGATGTCGTGAGTAAAACAGTTATATTCTGATTGTTTTTTTGTAATTCTATAGACCCGTTCCGCATTACTTATCCTTAAGGGTCAGTCTTAGTTAACAGCTTTCGTCCTTTCTAATAGCTGTGAATGGAAACTACACTGATTGGTCAGAATGGAGTGACTGCAGTCGCACATGCGGTGGAGGAATCCACATCAGAACAAGACAGTGCATTAATCCATCCCCCAAATACGGAGGCAGCGACTGCGTCTACTATGGTGATGCCCGCGAAGTCGTTCACTGCAATCCTCAACCTTGTCCAAGTAAGTTTCTTTGATATTCATACAGCATAGAATAGTTTATGCTGGACAAAATGTAAATTTGTAAAAAGAACGTAAGTGCCTCGAAAGTTCCAAGACAAAAAACTGCTTAAGCAACAGCTAAAAAGGTTAATTGCCAAGCCAGGAATATGTGATTCTCAGAGGTCTCAGACACTTGTTTCAAACTATCGCGGTTCAATGGTGAAACTCTTAATACCACCAAGAAGAAACAGAGAAAAACAAGAGAAAGAATATGAGATTAAAGGGCGAATACCAGGATTAGTACCTGGAGAATTAGAAATAGCTGGTGTTCCTTCTTCTCAGTTGTATGGAATATCGACGTTAAAATAGTTTCTCTATCTTCATCCTAGTGCAATACTACGTTCCCTGTATAAGATTTCAGAGCATTTCCTATCCATCAATAAGGAAATCTATATTTGCCTTTTTAAATGTTTTGTGTTTTATCTTCAGTTCATGGTAACTGGGGAGCATGGCAGATGTGGAGCTTCTGCTCAGCCACATGTGGAGCTGGAAAACGAGAGCGCATGCGCTTATGCAACAACCCGGCACCCAAATATGGAGGTAAAGGGTGTCCAGGTACTGCCAGGGAGCTCATGCCTTGTAGTCTCTCCGACTGTCCAGGTGCGTCTGCCTATTTGACTTTCACCATAGTATTTCAATGCCTTTCTGTCCTTCTATAAAAATACCTTGAGCGTAATGTTTGCCCGTTTCAGAAAACGTGTCGTTCCCTAGAGTTGTATTTCTTTAACGGTTGCAATAAGAAATCACATGAATACGGAATCAACTAAAACAGAGAAACTCATCCTCAAGAGAATGAGACATGGTCTGAAATGGGAAAACATTACGCAGACATGCAATTACGCAGACAATTACGCAAAACGTTGAGGTCTATTGGTTTAACTGGAGTATTTTACTTTTCTTACGCAGTTGATGGTAACTGGGGTGCCTGGAAAAACTGGACTCAATGCTCAACCACTTGTGGAGCGTCCAAGAAGTCGAGAACACGAGAATGTGACAATCCTCCTGCAGCACATGGCGGACGATCGTGCGAAGGACCCGAGAAAGAAGAAGCATACTGCGATAATGTCCCATGCATGGGTGAGTATAGAGTGCATTTTTCATGCAAGATTTCGGCTTCTGCCTGACAGATGGGTTATAATACCTTGTAAGAACCTAGTATCCTTTTACATTTCCACCTGCCTTTAGGCTAATCATGAGATTGACCCCTTGCGTGTGAATTCAAATCAGCTCAAATTGGAGGACAAAACAAAAGAAATTCAATCTTCTGAAAATTGGAAACCTATTGTTGTCCTCCAAGATAAGCTGCATTTCGACGTACTGAAAGGGGTCTACAAAATAATAAAAACACAGGAGCAAAAAGAGGTGGACAAGGGCAATAATAAAGCCACTTCTCGTTATGTATGGTTTTCTTCAACCATGAGTTTCTAACCAGAGTATATAATTTCGCTCACAGTCAATGGAGGATACACAGAGTGGGGTGAATGGACTCAATGTGACGTCACCTGCGGTGGCGGTCGTCGTTTGAGATCACGTGCCTGTACGAATCCTTTGCCTCAGTTTGGTGGAAGAAACTGCGACAGTGAAGGGCCTGATGTTCAAGAGGACTCGTGTAATACAAGGCCTTGTGCTCGTAAGTTTAATGGGTTATTCCTGTTTTATCTTTTCCAAGTGTAATGATCACTATGTCACATTCAAATATCAGTATCGGATGTGATGTTTAGTGCTAACGGAGGAACAAATCGCAATTTGGAATTAATTGCTAATAATTGCTTTTCGTGGAAGTGGGAAAATAAACGATATATCTTATATCTTCTAAAAGTGTGACGGCAATGAGCGCGTCAAGTTGACATCCCAACCTCCACTTTAAAATCACTTCCCCCAATTGATGGTTTTTCCTTTCCCAAGAGGATCAAAAGACAAAGACATAGCAGCCATTCTGGTGGACAATTACAAAAGGACTTTATGAGAAATCGTTTTGTTAAAGTCCACCAGATGATATAGCGTAAAAACGTAGAATATACAACAAAAAAAAGTAAATCCAGCGACATTGACCTTCAGCTACCTTTCGTTTTCTAGTTAACCAAAATGATGGTAGTTTAAGGCTTATTCTACTTTTTAAATACCTGTGTTCTTTTCCTCCCAGAAAATGGCGAATGGTCAGGCTGGTCTGTCTGGTCACCGTGCTCTCGTTCATGCGGTAGCGGAGTCGTTAAGAGAATCAGGACTTGTACAGCACCTCGGCCTTCATATGGAGGAGAACCGTGTGTAGGAGAGGGAGAAGAGATCAAAGCTTGCAAGATTAGGGACTGCTGTAAGTATGGCAACTGTCAAGTGATCCCTTTCATGCAACTTTTCTATGAAAGAGAAAATCAGAGATATATATTTGTCCGGTCAAGAAGGGTGAAGAGAGAGAGAGAGATGGAAGAGAGATGGTGAATCCAAATGTAGTTGATTTGACAATCGTAAAAGAAACTTTTTTTAAATGTTGTGTCGAATAACCAAGGCACCCGGAGGCACTCTTATACGAAAATAAATGTTACAGTCGTTGTCAATATCACGAGCAAAATTGCACAATCTCATTAAAAACGCTTTGATTGACGTCTCCAAAATCTACTTCGTCGAGAATCACTATAAGTTTTCTACAAGCCACAGTACTACTCTAAAAGATGATCAATCACACTGCAAATCTAGAGCCACTAGATTCATTATCTAACATGCAATCTAATCAAGTAACTTTTTCTTATAGGCGAGGTTTCGTATCGGGATCTTGGATGTTTCCGAGATGATCACAACATCTACCGCCCATTACCAAACCTGCTGTTCAGTGATGTTAAAGACAATAGAGTGGACCTTGAAAACTGGGACACATATCTTTCTGATGTCATTTGCAGGTAATTTAGCCATGGCAACTGTTTCTATAGTAACTGTAAAACGTTTCGAGACCTGACATATTTGGGGGGAGGGGGTGGGGGAGTCAAAACAATACAATTTGTTTACAAGTTCATAGTCAATAGACCTCTTCGGCTATAGGTAATGTTTACCCATTTCAGACCACGTGTCATTCTTTTGAGAATAAGATTCTTTGTTTGAGCTGTATCCACATTCATGTGTCTTCTCATGTGCAACCGAGCGCAAGCTTTAAACAAAGAAATGATACTCTAGGGAATGACATGTGGTATGAAATGGGAAAACATTACGTCAGAGCCGAAGAGGTCTATTTAAGAAGCAGAAATATCAAATGCTCGTTACTGTTTCTAGGTGCGCCCGCATGACACGTAACAGCGGAATGACAACCTTTGGTATCCAAAACTACGGAGATTGTTATTCCGGAGAAAGAGCGGCGGAGACTTACTATCAGGAAGGGGAACAGCTGGTTTTTAGCGATCAAAACCAACCCAAGCCATGGCTGGGATGCATAGACAGTGAGAAGAAACCATGCCATATCAATAACTTGGAATGCAGTGGACAGGAAAGAACAAATTATGTCTTCACTATTGATAGAGGTAGGAATTTCACTCTTAGAGCTAATTTTACCTTAAGAAACTACTATGAAAACAATTTCCAAGAACTTAATCTCTTCAAACATGACTATTACCTTAACTCATTGGCCTTTTGTTGCGCTTAGAGCATTTTTTTAAAATAAGCGCATTATAAATGTATATTATTATTATTATTATTATTATTATTATTACTGTTGTTGTTGTTGTTGTTGTTGTTATTATTATTATTATTAAAGCCAATCATATTCTTCATATCATAGTTCAACCTATGCAAGGCAACTACACTGAATGGAGTGCATGGAGTAAATGCTCAAAGCCGTGTGGAGAAGGAGAACGCTTCCGCACAAGAAACTGCACCAACCCTCCTCCCGCTTGGGGAGGACTTGACTGTCGTTTTGAGGGTAATGACCGCGAGCAAGAGAACTGCAAGATTAGAGACTGCCCTGGTAAGCTCTAAATTTACTTGTTATGTTTTTTTTAAACTTAGTACTCCCATACACCGAATTGAAATATGGCGACTAATTTGCATTTGCATTTGCATTTGCATTTGCATTTGCATTTGCATTTGCATTTGCATTTGAAAACGTTCTGGACTGACAAACCTCTCATACATGTGAACGGATTTTCCACGTGAACACGACGCTGGTCAAGCAAGTGGTATATAGACACCTTGCAGCACTTTGAAATGCAGCTCAATCTGAGGCACAAAACAATAGGTTCCAATTCTCAGGAAATTGGAATTCTTTTGTTTTGTCCCCCAGATCATGCTGCTTAGAAGTCACATGCAAGGGGTCTATAGCAAGTGGTATCGCTAGTTTGTATGTGTTGGCCCTTTCCAAGGATGTAGCAGAGTGCGCATTAGCTTTCTAGGCACTAAACTATGTCTTGGCAAAGTTTTATTGAAAAGTGCTCAAGAATTATTTCCTTTTTGGATAAAATAGTTTGCAATTCAAAATTGCGCTGTGTTTTCTTTATCTTGGTTAAAAACAATCACTAATGCTTGAATGTGTGATAAAAATTTTAGTGGATGCTAGTTGGAGCAACTGGGGCAAATGGAGTACATGTACAGTATCGTGCGGGCGTGGCGTCGTAAGAAGACACCGCACGTGTAACAACCCATCACCTCAAAACGGCGGCAAACCTTGCCCTGGCTATGCACATGAGACAGCTGAATGCAGGATGTCACCGTGCCCAGGTAAATTTGTTATGCTTTGTTATCGTCAAACAACACGGCAGATATGATGTAGCATGCACCCCAAGAATGGAATGGCCGTTGTTTTGGATACGAATGACATGATAAAAAGAGTGGTCGAGTGCTGTGTTCTCTCATACAGCCAATCAGAAAGCGAGGTTTCTGACATTTATTTTACAACAACTAATATAAGATCTTACCCTTTTCGTAGTGGACGGCAAGTTTTCTGACTGGAGCGCATGGAGTGCGTGTTCTGTCACCTGCGGTAATGGAAGACAGATTCGATCAAGAAGATGCGATTCACCAAAGCCTGCCTATGGAGGTAATTTCTGCCAAGGAGCCGACAAGGAATTCCAGAACTGTGAAGAAGACAATTGCCCAGGTCAGTTCTAAATACGTTCTTGATATAAACTAAACAATTGTTGGATGTGGATGAACTAGAGATCTTAAATAGACTTCAAGCATGACGACGTTTTAGCATTTGAATAGATTCCTTGCAGCACGTTGGAATGCAGATCAATTTGGAGGAAATGTCAATAGGTTTCCAATTCTCATGAGATTGAAATTGTTTTGTTTTGTCCTCCAAATTGAGCTCCTTTGACGTCACATGCAAGGGGTCTATATGAAAAAAAAAAAAAAAACAATAGGTGTTTTATTATACATTTTGAAAACTGAAAATTTAACATAAGTGTAAGGTCGATTGGCTATCATTGCACGCAAAAAACGAATATTTAAGAAGTGCTTAAGTTAACTTGACAGTTGTATAATTACTGATGTGACTTCTCTACCTTTATGCCTCTGTACTCACTCAAATATTTGGGCTTGTAAAACTTTCTTGACAACTGTAGCGAATGGATCCCATCTCATCCATCCCATATTCTACTGTTGTCTATATCCTCATTCAGAGATATGATTTGGGAATCTCTCTAAGTTACTTTAGATAGTGGACAATCTTCTATTCATCCCATATTGCATTGATGTCTATATCCTCATTCAGATATATTGTTTTGGAAATCTTTCTAAGATACTTTGAAGAGTAGAGCCTCTTTCAATCATCCCATATTCTACTGTTACGTCTATGTCTCACTCAAAGATCCGGTTTTGCGCGCTTTTTTAGGTTACTTTAGCGACTGGTCCCCCTGGACCACCTGTAGTGCAACTTGTGGCGCAGGAGGAACACGTGAACGTTCACGAACATGTCAGGGTGGGTCAAGCTGTGCTGGATCTGCAAGACAAGTGGAGAGGTGTGATGTACAACACTGTCCTCGTAAGTAAAACTTTTATATAACCCAATGTACCTTACCTTTGAAAACTGATTCCTTGAGTTTGCTCCATATTTATGCTTCTCATAAAGAGTTTCTGGAAAAGAAATAGTAATTAAGGAAATGCCATAAATGATATTCGTGACACAAAGAAATTTTACAAAGGTCTTTATATTTAGTTTCATAACGATATTTAAGGTATATTCGAGATGGAATATAAATATATATAATTTTAAGAAGAGATAACTAGCTAAAAACTAGTGTGAGCTGCGTCGGTGTTTCTATTGAAATAGTAATGATAAAAGGGTAAATTTAACACCGTGAAAAGATGAAAAAACTTACTGACGTTTAGGACGCTAGTCCTTCGTCGAAATATTTTTCATTTTTTTCAAGTCATTTTTTCCTTCTTTGTATAGTCTCGATATATCAGCATTTTTATTTGCTAGGGACCTAAACAGTCCCATAACACAGAGTTTAAATAAAGTTACCATCATCATGTATGATAAATTAGACTAGAGTATAAATGCATGTATCAACAGTACCTCTTTATATTTACAGACTGCCCGAATACTATTGACCTGGCTTTCTTATTGGATGCGTCTGGAACAATAGACGACTCGCAATGGAAGCTAACCAAAGATTTCGTTAGAGGCGTCTCGTCTGCTTTCCACGTCGCAGATAATGGAACTCGCACAGCTGTAAGTAGCAAAATCGTCTTGGATGGGGCATCAATTATTTTTTCTTGTAAATATTGCCAAACATACTCTTGGTAGCGCAGAATCATCATGACTGAAAATCTTAGAGTAGTCGTGTGGTTGTTA
Organism: Actinia tenebrosa; assembly: GCF_029948245.1. Taxonomy (NCBI): domain Eukaryota; kingdom Metazoa; phylum Cnidaria; class Anthozoa; order Actiniaria; family Actiniidae; genus Actinia; species Actinia tenebrosa. The sequence continues at coordinate 8,652,610 of NW_028292574.1, forward strand.
TACTACACTGCCTTGTTCGACATTTTGACAATCTGAGTAGTCGCATTGCCTTACTGTCCTTGGACTAGCAGATATTGTGATCAATCTGTCACATTTTTTTCGTTTACCATCTTACCTACCCGAACGACAAATGTTTCGTACCGAGAGAAGATGAGGCTTATATTTTGTTGTTTCATATTATCAGATTATCACTTTCTCGACGCTTCCACATTTGGAAAAAACCTTCCAAGAAATGAACGAGAAAGACATCATGGACGCTTATCTTGACAGCGTCACTCAACCACGCGGCGAGACCCGAACTGACCGCGCCCTGAAACTCGCTCGTGAACACATCTTATCGGACGACAGTGGATCAAGACTAACAGTTCCTAAAGCAGTGGTTATGATAACCGATGGTGGCACAAGAGCGAAGAGTAAAATGGCAATACAGCGACGAGCGCATGAGCTTAAAGATCTAGACGGTGCGACTGTCGTGGTCTTGGGCGTCGGAGAAAAAGTTGATCGTCAGGAGATTAGGCAAATCGTATCTGATCCTGAACATGCGTATCTTGTCAGTGGATATGAAGACTTGATGCAGTATGTTAAGTTAACTGCCGATGCTGTGTGTAACGCAAAACCACCTCCGCCACCACGTAAGTCTATGCCATTAAATGGGTAATTGCCCCAATCTAGATGAAAACCGGGTCAATCCATCGACCTTGCGTTTCGTGCACTACAGATGAGATGGTGGGCGCAGGGATCGATCCTTTGTACGATAAGTTCGCATAACTGTAGCTGTTTTGAGCCTAAGGCGATGATGGAGCTACGAGACAACTGTAACTTACCGATCAGATATAAACAAGTTAGGTTTTTGAATACAACACCAACAACACCAACAACAACAAAAAACAACGAAGACAATGACAACAACGACACAACAACATAACATTAGCACAACAAAACACCAACACAACCAACAACCAACAACAACAACAAATCTCCTTCCCCAATAGTAAAGCACAAATAATTATCATAGATTAGCAAAAAAAAGATGATTAACGTCCGCAAGTAACAGCAAATGGTAATCTCGGAAATCAATAATTGGTGATTATGTTTTGCGCTTTCTTCAGCACGATGGGGAAGATGGTCAGACTGGAGTCCATGCATGAAGACATGTGGTAATGGATTATCAGTAAGGACGCGCAAATGTCTCACTGGAGCCAACTGCCGTGGACCTTACACTGAAAAACGACGATGCAAGGTCCAAGACTGTCCAGGTAATTTATTTATTTACATAACTTAATCCATGAAAATTATCTAAGTTCCTAAGCTATCATGAAAGTGGTAAGCTTAGCTCCTAATTCATACACGCAGTTAAAAACAAAAGCCAAAAATCCAGCCAAAGATGAGGTATATAATTATAGATTGTGATATGAAAACTTAACCACTAAAGCTAGCTTGATAATCGGAATGTTCTAAGCATGCACGTAACTAAAATGCTCCCCAAAAGAAAAAAATCTATTAAGAAATTCCTGTCTGGAAAAGCTTAAGATCACAAGCTCAGAAAATACTATTCATACCTTTTTTGTACATATCATTCCTATCATACTATGAGGAGGTTACGTTATATTGATTCATTATCTCCGACCCTCTCTAAAAGAGTACTGAAGCCGCCACCATTGCCTAATGTCATAATTCCTAACACTTAACTTCTTGTGTTTTTCAGTATGTGAGTCACCAACAGACTTAGCATTCGCAGTCCCCATATCAAGCAAAATCAAGGATACAGAATGGCGTGACGTCCAGAACTTCGTCAAGGGAACAGCCAGTGCTTTCAACATCTCGTATGCTGGAACACATCTTGGTCTCTTGTCATATTCATCCATGGCAACCCTGGAGTTGAAGTTCAATCGCTATTACTATCAGAAGGATCTTTTTACTATGGTTGAAAATGTCTTCCCTGAAGCCAGTAGTGAGGAGACTACGAGACTTGATGATGCACTGCAAGTGGCTAATTATGAGCTTTTCACACAAGCATCTGGATCAAGACCAACGGTAAATGAATGCATTAATGGAACAATCCAAACATGCCACGATATGTAAAACCCTTGGACTGGATCCCTATCTGGCGATCAAAACAATGGAAAGCCATAAAATATTTTAATCCTAACTAAAGAGAAGAAAATTTGAATTCCTTTGTTTTGAACCCCAGATTAGGATAGTGCAATGTGTCCATCACTTTTTATTATTTAACTTTTATGGTGGGATACAAATTCGGTATATATACTGGTTTCCAATTTGACCTACCGTCACTCACACACACACACCACTACACTAAATATTCTATGCATACAACTCTCAACTCACATGTTGATTTTTACGGAGAGAGGAAAACCAAAGATATACCTTTCCTATAGATTATCCCGTTATCACCATACCTACCCATCTTTCTTACACACCCTCACTCAACAGCCCAACTAACTTATCTATCCATCTACCTGCCCGCCGACTTCATCAACTCATTTTCCACTAATGCACTTACTCAAATACAAATTACTTGCCTGCCTTTCTTCCTGCCTACCTACCAACCAACGTACCTATCCCACCTACATGACCTATTTACTTCATCAACTCATTGCCCACTAATGCACTTACTCAACTACAAATTACCTACCTGCCTTTCTTCCTGCCTACCTACAAACCAACGTACCTATCCCACCTACATGGCCTTTTTATTGTACATTAAATATCTTAATAAATAAATTCTGTTCATTTAAGGCTGCAAAATCCTTGGTAGTGTTGTCTTATGGCGAACTTGGAAATCAGAAACTGAAAAACATAGCGCAGCTTCTTCGAAATAACAAAGTACGAAGTGTGGTCATCACTATCGGACAAGACGAGGCCGACCGACGACAAGCCGACAGTATCACGAACAGCAATCAAACTTACCATATTGGTTCGTTTAAAGATCTTGTGGCAATCATTGCAAAGACAGTCGTGGTTGCTTGTCATGGTGAGTACTATAATATAAAGGTTAACAGAAAATATATTCAAAAACAAATCTTTTTAAAAAAAATAATGCTGAAGCTAATGGATATGGACAATATGCCATTGGCCATAGATCATGGATGGAAGAACGAAACGGCATATTCAGATCAGTTTAATAAAATGCATATTTCGTATTTTTCTCAGAACCAGAGCCTATATTGTCTTCTGAAGAACAGACGCAAGTCACTCAGGCACAAAATCAAGCAGCACAACTTTGGAAAAACAGATACAGCTCCACTGCTAATCCATCAACAACAACACAGGCGCAGACGCCATTTAGCGCTAGTATTAAGCCTCTCACCTATCCACCAGTAGTCGCTACTATTCAAAAACCTCCAAGCTATGCTACGTCACAATGGACGTCAAACACAGGTTCTCAGAACCCCACGACCGTTCCAAATCTTGCAACTGCTGCAAAGGGATATTCGACACAGACCACAGCAGCTAAGCAAGCAACAATGAAATCACAGGCTACCCAGCAGCAACAAACAACCTTAGCCCAGCAAACACAGGCAACCCAACCACAACAAAAACAGAAAACTCTTGCTCAGCAGACACAGGCAACCCAAAGTCAACAAACCCAGGCTCAGCAAACCCCATTTTACTGGAGAACAACAGAGACACCAAAACCAACTCAAGCACCTTACATAACCCAGGCTGCTACCCAGAAATTCGCAAATATGCCACAGGAAACCCAACCTACTATGCAAAATGGACATTATAGTGAGTCAGGATCGTTGATTTGATTTGAATATAAATTCCGAATTTCATTTTCTTAATAAGATAACGCAGAAGCGATAACCATTTTAAGTAATAAGTCAAACCAAGACAAGAAACACCGACCAACTGTTCAAAAACACCCTTAATTGCTTAAAGACTTGTTCAGAATAGTGTCACTCCTTTTTTTGTAAAGTGTATAGATCTTACTCCCCGTGGTACAATTTCAGATCACGTGTCATTCCCTAGAGTATTATTTCTTTGTTTGACAATTGCGCATGCGAAGACACTTGAATATAGATACAACTCAAACAAAGAATCTTATTCTCAAGAGAGTGACATGTGGTCTGTAATGGGAAAACATTACACCACTGGGAATAATGTCTCCTTGTTCACCTTATCTATAGACCTAGAAAAAGGTGCTTTGATTTTGATTTTTAAGTAGAAAAAATATTGTTCAATAAAAGTGGTCCTTATGTAATAAATCTGCAAGTAATAGTAACAACACTTATATATTTCTTTTTGCATCTTTTCCCAGTGTGTCCTCACAATATGGACGTCGTTATTGCTCTGGATTCTTCCTCTGATGTCAGTCCTTTGCAATGGGCACATCAGAAGAGCTTTGCTCGCAACGTCATGGAAAGCTTTACTATGTCTGACACAGCAACCCATGTGGGAGTTGTTGCATACTCCACGATTCCTTCTATACAATCTAAGCTAGATGAGAATAACCAACATGATGAAGTCATCAAGTCGATCCAGGTAATTTTACACTAGGGATGCATGTTACATTAAAATTTCCAGTGAGGAAATGGGTGTATGCCAAAAGACGTAATTTCCGGTCTCGTGTGGAATTTTACCAACTGAATAGCAATAGAAATGCACACTGGGTGAATAAGGAAGAGAGAAGACGTCATTTGTCTATCACTGAAGGATGACAATCAAATTCACAAGATTCATTCAGTAACGAAATACCTGTTTGATAGCACATCACGGCCATCGTTTGCCTGTCATTGTAGGCTAGTAATGAGATTCATTCGGCTGATTGATAACAAGCAATAGAATACTCTCTGGCTGATAGCACGGGACAGGCAGAATTTGCCTGTCATTGTAGGCTGGTAATAAGATTTTGATTGGTATCAAGCAATTAATCGAAAAAGAAAAACTCCCAGTATAAGATAAAATTTATAACTTACTAAACTGATTGCCTACAAGTAACCATGCTTGGTTTGTTTCTCAGTCACTTCCAAGAGACAAAGGCAATCGAAATCTTGTCATTCTCCTGGAGATGGCCAAGTTTGAGATGTTCACCGCCTCTGGTGGCATGAGACAACATGTACCCAAGATTCTTCTCGTCGGCGTCATGGGAACACAGAAAGACCATAATACTAACTCCGCCAAGAGCCTGCAAGCATTCTCTAAGCAGCTTCAGTACAGCGGTGTTCAAGTTATTGCTGTAGGAGTAGGTGACGTGCCAGAAGATGATCTTAAAAACATGGCGACGAGACCAAATTACGCTTTGAGGGTAAATTCTTTGCAGGCAGCAGAAGCCGCAAAGGTCGCTAAAGTGATGTGCCATAGTGAGTAAACGAAAACTATCTTCACCTTTTGCTTTGTCTTTTTGTCTGTCTGTCTTTCCATCCATCTGTGAGTCTGTTGGTGTATCAGTCTCTCTGTTAGTCTGTCCGTCTAGCTGTTTGTTACTTTAACTGTCCTCATCTCCGTTTCTATCAAACAAAAATGTCAGCTCATTCAGCTCATTTTTTTTCCCTTTAACAGTTGGTGCCCTACATGACTTTAATAATCCACAAGCTCAGAGTTTACTGCAAAATGATAACCCACTTCAATCGCCTCCTCAACCAGCACCAGTCCAGATGAACGCTCCCGCTCCAGCAGCTGCTGCAAGCCCAGCAGCATCCCCAGCATCACCTCCAGTTGAGATGAGAGGTAGGTTGAGAAGTTTTTTTGTAATGACCAATAAAAATGATGATATCGGTAATAAGAAAGAATGAAAGTTTTGGAAAATATGAAGGATTTTAATGACGAGGAAGATGATGATGAAGATGATACGGTCGATAATGATGATGGCGATGATGATGGTAATGGTGATGATGATGATATGGCGATGGTGGTAATGATGATAACTATAAATATTATGATGCTGACGATAATGATGATACTGATGATGATGGTATTGATGATGATGATAATGAGGCAAATAGTGATAATGATGATGATTGTGATAGCGGTGCATGATGATTGTGGCTGTGCCGGTGGTGATAATAATAATAATGATGATGATGATAATGATGATGATGACCAAAACGAGCAACGACAAGATGATAAGGCAGACTTTCTTTGTGATGTAATCTTTCCTAACCTCATGACTTCCTCAAACAGACTACCCATACAGATGTCGTCCAGTATTATACTACGACTTCGACAAGATGTGCTCAGGAACTGTGTACGATGAATCTGGAATGGGTAACAATGGCAAAGTCCAGGGCAGAATCCTTACTGAGGGAGGATTACTAGATGACAATGGTCTCGATCTCTCAGAAGGTTAGCACAAGTCTAGTAACGTTATATGTAATAATGGGTTAGTTGCAAAGCACAATCACGCTCTAGTCATTGAATTTATACCCAAAGAGACCTATAAGGATTTCTTAATGACTAGCGGTAACTGGTTTGGACTGAGTTGGTGTGTTGAATACAACAAGTCAATAAGAAGGAAATTTTAACACCGTGTAAAAAAACTGTACTGACGTTTTGGACCCCAGTTCTTTGTCGAAGTTAAATTTGCCTGCCGCAATATTCAGCCGTATTTATTACTTGTGCTAAGTATGCTGATCTTATACTTTTTAAGGTTTCATTCAACTCGATGGAAGAGGGTTTAAGGGCAAGCCAACCAAAGCAGTTACGATTGCAGCGTGGGTCCATATTAAAGACATGAGTACGCCAAATGTCCACGAGATCTTCGTGACAGAATCCCCAGGAATCCAGAACGACCAAAAGAAAGGACAGTATCACTTCGAGATTTTAGACAAGGGAAAGGTAAGAACGATCTTTCAAAATTTAAAATTCCCATTTGCTTAGCCTGCGTTGCATCCAAATTTTTTTGGGGGAAATCGAGATGCAACGCAGGCTATATTTGTCAAGATTTGACAAATGTGGTCATTTATTTACAAATTCGCCCCGGGGAAGCAGTTACAACAATCAAACACGTCTTCGAAAGGTGCTACTTTGGCTAAATAAGGGCCATTGTAAGCCGGCAATGCTTAAAGAACGTCATATTATAAAGTAAACTTTATATGTGTGGTTGTGTGACTGGATGGCCAGCGGGGTTTTTCCCCGGGTTCTCCGGTCAGTTTCCTTTATCCGCAAAATCTTACAAGTAAGCTAAATTTCAATTCAATCTGTGAGTTATTAGTCATGCCCTGAGTTTGATCAGCCCAGAGGTTGTTTCAAGGTATCGATAAAATTTGAAGTTATTTTTCTCACAGGTGTCTATTCTTCTATTCTATTCTAGATTCGTTTCTTCCAAAGAAACTACGACAAAACTGTCTACGGAAGAACCACCAAACGAGTGATCCTTCCCAACCGCTGGGTTCACATTGCAGGCACATACAACCCTGGCTCAAGAGAAGCTACCATATATGTCAACGGTGAACGAATCACTGAATATGAACAAACAGACCCACAAGAAACAGATGCTCTGAGTACAGACTGGAGTGATGTGGCCCATATTGGCTCACATTATGGATCGAACCAAACGCTCCGCAAATTCAAGGGAGCATTAGATGAGTTCTATATTTTCCCCTGTAACCTGGGTACAAGTGAAATCAAGACTCTGATGGAGACTCACAAGATTCGTAAGTGAATAAGTAAAATAACAATAACCCCCTATATGATGGTTAACGGGCAATAACCCAAATATAAATCACCGAGGCACCCTGAAAATGTCCACAAATACAGCAAAAAATTGTTCGATAAAATTTCAACACAATGATCTAAGTCTACTGATTTCAGTTCTATCTTTTTTTTTTCCCTTTTCTTTTCTTTTCTTTTCTTTTCTCTTAGTTGTTCTTTGTTTTCTTGCTGACTTTTTTTGCTCCTTGCTTACTTGTCTGCTTGCCTTCATCTTTCACTTGCTATCCACTTGCTTACTGACCTTCTTGCTTACTTGCCTGCTTGCTTTCATCTTTCATCTCGCTAACTTGTCTGCCTGCTTTCATCTTTCCTTACATCTAGTGCCTGCTTCTCCCTGGTTTCTTTATTTCCTTGCATGTTCTTATTTAATTCCTTTTCTTCGACAGCAAACCCTAAAACTCCATTCCAAGGAGTAAAACGCATGGTATGGCGCAACGTCCCCGGTCATACAATCAGCGATCTCGCGTTGTCTAAAGGTTATCCTAACAACCCTACAGAAGTCAGTATCATTCCAAGCTTTAGTGCTCCAGAGAATGACGGCAGTGATTATGGCAGCCGAATCAGTGGCTACTTCGTGGCTCCATACTCGGGCTTGTACTCATTCACTCTAACTGGTGATGATGAAGCGGAGTTATTCTTTAGTGAGAATGCTTCTCCAAAAGACAAGGACTTGATTGCTGCCGTGAAGACCCAGGATTATCAATCACAGAGGTATGTACACTTATAAAGTTCTTATTAGTCCGAGCCTAGCAACTATACGATTATATTGAAGGCCTTTCATTAACAAAAAGGCATAGGTTCGAAGGTCTTTTTTCTTCTATCGACTTCAGCCGTTCCTTTGACTGTAAACATTACCAAAACCGTGAAATTTCATTTATAACAAGACAATCCAAGCCATCACTGCAAGCTACAATAGCTACGACCTACCTCTTGAAGTTGGTTTAGGTTTGAGCAACCGCATTGAAATACGAGTTTTTCTTTTTTCCATAGTCCGGCAACACAGAAGTCAGTAAGCTTTCCCCTCGAGGCTGGCAAACACTACTGGTTGGAAGCACTCCACAAGCAGGGCAAGTCCCGTGACGCTCTAAAAGTAGGATACAATCTGGAATGCCCGAATGCGCCATCGTCTGTAATTCAACGAGCTGTCATCCCTCCGAGGAGCTTGCAGTACCAGATGCCAAGTAAGTAATCATTCATCGATGTATCACCATTGTCAATGAAATTGGTATAAGCTTCCAGATTGAAGAACGTTTCTGTCAAGTTGAAGATCAGAATTATCTTGACTGTAAGGTTAACATGGAAATTCAACTTAAATACCACAAATTTCATCAAGAAAATGTTAGATTCTTTCGTATTTTCATGCTGACATTTGTATCCAAGATAATTTTAAGAAGGGTCCATTAAGACAAGAGTTGCTGTAAAAGCTTAAATTGTTTGCACAAACTTTTCCTGGGTTCACTAAGATAACCGGCCTCAAGTGTTTATGGAATTATTGAACTTATCATCACTTTATGACTCAAGGGCTATCGCATCCCATCGTAACAAAAGGGACAATCAAATCTTCTTTTCTTCAAAAATAACACCTTAGTGAACATGTATTTTTTGTTACAGGGAGTTGTGCTGACATCAAAAAGGCATGGTCGGGATACAATGACGATGAATACGCTATTCAGATAAGTCCTTCGTGTGAACCTGTCCGTCTGTATTGTTACGGCATGAAAACGGAAACACCTTTGGAATACATCACACTGGAAGCTGGTCCTGACAGGAACTATGCAGCCTTCCACAGAGAAAGACTATTGAACTACCAGTCCTGCTCTGGAAAAACCAATCCTCAACCTGCGCTAACTGAGAAATATTGGGGCAAGTCAAGGTATGTTATCATTGACAACTTAAAACTCTCAATGACGGTCTAAGAGATGTTTGAATTTCTGGATATAGCAAGGAGAGCCGATTTGCTTTATTTTTTCACTTTGATAAAGAAAAAGATCTTCAAACCTTCGGCATGAGAAGTGACAATCCTTGTTTGAAATATAGCAGTAACAATAACGACGACAACGACCACGACCACGACAGCAATGACAGCAACAACAACAAGCACTTGGTATTTCCAAAGAGTTACTCATCATCGATGGAATCCAAATGAAAAGGAAAAGGAAATTCGGGGAATTTGACAAAACACGGTGCCATTTCGATGTAAATGTCAGATTTTTGTGACATGACATTTTAGGAGCAAAGAAACTCGTGTAGTCTCTTTTTCTTAAGTTTCATGATAGACATAAGTGGCCTATTAATCCCTTTTTTGCTTCTGACAGATTCTACAAGGTTCGTGTCGATCCAACAACCGGGCTACTTGAACGTGATGATTACAGGTTCGCCGACATTCAAGGCAACCCGGTCCGTTATGGTCGTGCAGGAGACTGTTACTCTGCCTCGACCTCGTGCCACAAGGGACGATTCCAAATCGATTTGACAGGGACAGGACTGCGCTTGCGCAGAGATAGTGCATGGGTACCGTGGGGTACTCCCAGAATCTCACCGAATGTTTTGAACTACCGCCAGTCTCCTGATGGTGCGATGGTATATGGAGAATGTGGAGGGTCTTGCGGTGGATGTCAGCCAAAGAATTCAAAGTTATTCGTTGAGCCATCTCAGTGTTTACAAACTCCAACCAGAGGTAAGGGTAAAAAATAAATAAAACTGATTTCTGATTTCGTTTCATTCATTTAGTCCTTAGATCCGTAAAGTCCTCCACTAGTCATGAAAGGAAAGCACATTGACACATTGTGCAATGCATCATATAAGAACCTCCCATTTTTATCATCATTATCATCATCGTCATCATCATCATCATTATAATAATTTAAAGCAATTTTATTTAAATTTAGTTCCTTTGGAAATCGGTCACTCAACCAATCATCATCACCATCATAATCATCATCATAAGAAGCACAAGCACCTTCATCATCATCATCATAAAACAGCAGCAGCAGCAGCAACAGCAGCAAAATATAAGCAACATTACCATCTACCCATTCAGGTTTCATTTTCATTCATTTTCCTATTTCACACGACATCACAATCAATTGGGAATTGGTGATTTTCCACAAACATTAATGGCAAGCAAAGAAACAATATAAAAGGGAATGACAGATGGTTTAAACTGGGAAAACATCATCCCTAAGCCATAATCAATCGTCATTGCTATCTTAATATGGATAATTAATTTGGTCCTATTTTGTCAACAGCAATGATTCGTGGAAAAATCCCAAAGAGTAAGACCGATAACATTCACTTTAAAAAGTCCCACATTACAAGGTACTTTCATTCACAACCTGGGTTAGATGAAAGCGAAATGGAAGTGATTGGCCATATTGACAGGAAACGACGAAGCAGCCAGGACATTAACCAACCAATGTTGCAGAAAATAAGAAAATTTAAACAACGCTTAGCAAGAGGTTATTAATTCCAAAACAGAAAAATTTTTTTAGGTTATATTATTTAACAAAATATTTTTGTGAAAAAAGACATTTATTAGTTTTTAAGAGTTAATCCCAAAACTAAGAACACTGCCTCGAAGTAATGACAGTAAGTGTTCAAAGGGGTTTGAAAATTCAGATTTAACTCCTGGCTTGACAGTCAGTCGTACATTAAGATAACTTTGTACAAAGTTATGATACTACAGGGATGACAATGCAGATTTAATTCACATTATCAGTCATATGTATCTAGTATGTGCAAAATCGTAAATGTAAATGTAAATCATACATGTAAAATGTAATATGCATTACATATGATAATGTACTTTGAAGATCTAAGACTGTCCAAATTGGTCATAACATGGCATATTGCATATACTGGGGCATTAAGACAGATTTCAATGTTCCATGTACATACATATTTTTTGTCCTTGGACATAGCTTGAGAAACTAGATAACACAGTCAACGAATCTAGATGTCAAGGAGGGTATATTTATTACCCTAATATAATGAATTCACCCAAGGGTTGTTTTATTGTCCAGAGTCTGATTATTATAACAGTCACTTCACTATATGTACTCTGATGAGTTCAAAAGTGCAAGTCGGCTACAAGAGGCTGGTGCTGTCTGTGTCTGTGCAGATGATTCATTTATTTCATTAGTATTATACATCCACCTTATATCGGTTTTCATAATTATGTGACCCACACAACTAGCTTTAATTTGAGTCGCCTGGGTTTTTGACTTACGTCAATCAAATCTTCAATCCAGTCTCAGTTCATAATTGTTTGATTGAGGGAAGTCAAAACCCCAGACAACTTGGGGTTAAGTCGGTTGCATAATTTGGAAAATTATGAGGTTGACTATGTTTATCTATTTTTCAATATCAACGTTCGCAGACATGCAAGAAAGCAGTCTAGAGGTTCCTAACCTGTTATGGTACTACTAATATACATAATTAGATTCAAATTAAAGAGTTAGCACATATAAATAGCATTTTTCTCTCTTACTCTACCTCTTAACTTATATATAACTCGTAAGTCTACCATAATATAATAATTGTATATGCAAGCTTGTGGAACAGTAAATTGCCTTTGAAATATTGGGATGGTTGTATGGCTTTACAGTGATATGGTATACATGTAGTAACAAGTGTGGTAGATACATTAGAATTAAAAGAAATAAATACAGTAGATATTTGTTTGTTTATAAAACATTGGACTTTCAGGTATTTAATCATTGTAATTCTCTATGAGAATTTGGAGAAAGAATAAAATCAAGTCTAGAAATGTATGTGTCATGTATGTCTGTGTCATGGCAATGGAAAACAAGGGTGGAGTAGTGGTAGTGAACATGCATACATGTAACTCTCACTTCAACAAAATTTGAAAGTTTTGAAGGATGTCTGAATCTAGATTATGAAAATACTGTACTGTTCCCAAAACACTTATCTTATTTTGCACTACATTGTTCAAATGAGATGGGGTTAGGGTACATGTAGATTCATTTGCAACTCTAACTATGTATTTACTGAGTCTAGATTAGGAAAATACTGTTCTCATAACACTTTCTCTTATTTTGCACTACAGTGCTCAAATGAGATGGGGTTAGGGTACATTCAACTCTGACCACTGAGCTAAGCTTCTCCATAGACTAGCTAATCTAACTTATGGGAGTCCTGTGGTGTGTGGTGTACAAGAAGATGAAAGAGAGGAGACTGAGACATGGCCCCATTCTCCTCTCTCATAATTACAGTACACAGGAACTCCAAAGGATGAGTTTAAGGCTATATTTAGGCAATATAAGACATGCATATATCTCACTAATAAACCCTTGGCAGTATGTCAGAATGCAGCTCAATTTTGAGGTCATAACATTAGGTTTCCAATTCTCAGGAGATCAAATTCTTTCGTTTTGTCCTCCAAATTGAGCTGCTTCAATGTCACATCCAAGGGGTCTATATAAGTTGCATGAATGCAGATAAAATTATTTGTATGATGCATATTGTGGAAGTTTACATAAGAAATTAAGTGTATTACCTTTTGATCATTATTCTTTATTCTTTGGGTCATATGTAGTAGCTTCCAATATAGCTTGATGATCAGTCAGGTCTTTGTTTTCTGTAGCTGGAGGAGTGAGTTGTAGCATCTCTCCTATCCATTTCTAAACAAACATAATAGAGCATTTTACCTTAGGCATTTTGTATTCCCATTTCGGACAATTTGTCATTCCCTAGAGCATCATTTCTTTGTTTCATGGTTGAGCATGAGAAGACACATGAATATGGATACATCTCAACCAAAGAATCTTATTCTAAAGGGAATGTCCCATGGTCTGAATTGGGAAAACACTATGCTAAAAAAGGTGTATGAAACCATCAATTCCTATGGCAGGCTGTTATGTAGACACATTATAATCATTGACATAGCTCAATAAGGTACAACTACTACCTCTACCTTACCCTATTCCTAGCACCTCTTTCTCCTATAGTTTGATAAGCAAGAAAAAAATAAAAACATGAACCAAACAAAGCCCAAACTCCTATTACAGGCAGCTTTCCGTAATGATTGGAAGGCATCTCTTCAATATAAAAGAAGTTTAAAAGTTGGCGCGAAACCTGCTCTTACTGGGATAGCCGGTGAGTGTGTGAATGTTGGCAGTCAGCAGTCAGCAGTCACCACAGGCAGCCCAATTAAGGCTAAAACATTTTTAGGGAACTACTTAAAAAACCTTCCATAAAATGGCCTCTAAACGGTCGACTGCATTTGAAATCTGTAAAATTTAGGATTTTCATATAAATCTTTTGCATAAACTAAGTCAAAAAAATTCAATATCTCATACCTAGTATTATAAGTAGTTGGGCTACCTGTGTTGGTTTAGTGAGAGAAGATTCAAAATGGCGGCTGCTTTGACTTCGCGATTTTACCGTTTTTTTTCCATAAATTCTTTACCAATTAGAGCAATTTCTACAAGTAAAGCCCATTTTACGGGCGGAAAGATTCTTTCTTTCGATGATGAACGCGTTAGAGCGATACTTAAGAGGCTAACAGGCTGTGAAGTGGAAAAAGTTCTGTCAAGGCGTCCACAAGATGTTTCTGTACCCACTTATAAAATTATGACAAACGAAGAATTATTAGAGGTAAAATTAGATGAATGGATTTGTCTTCAAAATGTTTGCTTAATGTTTTTAAAATGCAATTTACCCCTTGCAAGTCAGACCTTATAAGCTTTAAATATACCACTTCACTGTTTAATGCACTTCACTGCTGTAGTGCACGTGGTTTAAGTTAATGTCAACTTACAATTTTTCAAAAAAATCAGGATTTTTCTAGAAAAGTTAATGGTTTATTGCATTTTGAGTCCTCCTCCTCCCTTCGAGTACACAAGAGGGAAGAATGCATTATACTGGCTCCATTACATTGTTTGTAATAATATGTGCTGTAATCAGGGACTGCCGAGGGGGAGGGGCTTTAACCTCCCCTACTGTTTTCGTTTTGTATACGAGTCTCTTACATTTTCCAATCATCTACCCCCACTTATGTACATGTAACCAACTTGTGTGTGCATGTACTGTCTTTATACATGTACAGTATTATCATTTGTCCTATATTTAGCATCTTGTACATGCTATGATACATTAATTGGGTTCACTTATTATTATAAATGATTAAAATCTCAATAATAGTGATGATGATGATGATGATTGGCAATTGTGCTTCTCATAACACTTCTCTCATGTTCTGCAAAAACTCAAAAATTGACATTATATTTTTGACAAGATGGCAAAGAGTTCTGGTGGAACATTTCGTGTACACTCTTGATCATACACACACATACATACATGTACAAGGCTTAAGATAATGACCGATCAGTCCCTGGTCATGGTCACCGGCCAAATTAGTTTTAGCTTAGTCATACCTCATTTCTGGCTCAACGTTACTGGTCAAAATGACCAGCAAGGCAAAGATTTGACCAGACAAGCCCCAGTTATTGGCGGACATTGTCTGATGACTCTGGCCAGTATTTTAGGCCGTGATGGATGTATAAAGTAAAATATGGTTTTAAAGCGAAAAGATTTAAAATTTGTTTAGATTCTATTGTTTGAATGCTCAATCGTGATTGAAGAATTTGTACGCACGTACATATGGGAATTTTTTTGCGTGACCTTGGATGGTATAGTCGAACTGTTAATGACTGTAGGTTTACCAAAACCATAAGCATTTCATACTGTATCTATTCCTTCAGATATTCAAAAGCTACAATAACTTGATTCCAATTTTCTTTTCATTTGTGCCAGGCGGAGAAAGAAACCAAAGCCAGGGCTGAAGAATTACTGGATATGCCACCAGTGATGGAAGAAAGACAGGAGATAGATGAGGTTATCGATATTGATGAACGGCTTTCTGGCTATGACACTGCAAATTATGTCTTTACCGATATCAGTACCAGTGTGGATGATAGGGTAAGGAAGCACACTGGAACTATTATTATTATTTATTTAAAAAAGCAAATTATATGAAAGCAAGAGAGCATAGATAAGAGAGGGAAACTTGTTGTGGCGCACACCATGTAAATTCCCGGTTGGGTTATTATTAGTAACCGGATGCAGTTTAAATTTTGCCTTACCCTATACTCCTGTGCGTCAACTAGCACGTGTGTGTGCTCTTTCCATTCATTGTTTTGATCTCATTTTTAGTCGCTTTAATGATCAAAACAACAGATGGAAGTAGCCAGCCCTAGGTGACGCACAGCCCAACCAGGAATTTACTTGCCGCACGCAACAATAAGAAGTTTGCCTCTCTTATCTATGCCCTCTCAATGAAGGGTATTACTATTATTCGCCAAGCCTGAGATATGATTTTAATCTTTGAGTGTCCTACCAATGGTGTTATTTTCACATGTCAAGATATCATGTAATATCTTCACATGTCATATATCACTTTTTAGTGATGGAGAAAAAAAGATACAACTGTATTTCATAGATGATCCATTATATATTACATGTAATTATAAATTAGTGTGATGGTTCCGTGTCTAAAAACCTCCTTGACTTAAATGACAGTTATACATGTAGAATAAATGAACTCAGACCCCACACACTTTCTGGGCTATGTTTGGTATCTTAGTGGTTTGGAAAATTTTTATAACTTACATAATATTTTGAACAATAATTATAGACTCGTAGAATAGTTGTTAGAGAACCAAGTGGGCGATTAAGAGCGGCAACATGGGCAGAAAGGGATGCATCAAACTTTATCTATTTTCCTAAAGAGGGTCGTAAATGGGAGACCCCTGAGATGCTGACAGAATCAGGAATTCAGGTACTGTCAATAATTTACATTCTCACGCGAGGCTTAAATATACATGTATTTTGTACAATTCATGTTTGACATGAATTGTACATGATGAAGATGATGATGGTAATAATGATGATGATGATAATATTCGTGCTGATGATTGTGATAGTGGTGTTGATGATGGTGGTGATAGTGATGATGATGGATGATGATGGAAAGTTTGAGAATGATGACAGTGATGGTGGTTAAGATGATGATGATATTAGATGATTACGATAATGATGATGTTGGTGGTGATAAAAATGATAGTGATGATGGAATTTGGTGGTGGCATTAATGATGATGATGGATGATGATGATAGTGATGATGATCAATGATGATGATGATGATGATATTGGATGATTATGAGTATAATAATGGTGATGTTAGTGGTGATAGTAATGATAGTGATGATGGACTTTGGTGGCAGCATTGATGTTGAGGAAGATGGTAGTGATGGCAAGTGAAGATGATATCAGTAATTGTTAATTATACTGATTTTTATTGATCAGGTTCCACTATCACAAAACAGACATGAAGATATTCTGGATTTGGTCTGTGTACAATTTGAACCAGACACTGCAGATTATATAAGAGTGAGTAAATCATTAATGAAAGTACACTTCCACAAAATTTACATCGTACATTAACCTCCCTCTCTTCCTCTCCTGGCTTCCCCTCCCCAAAAACACATGCACCATTCCACTAGCTAGGACGACCACTATTTTATCAAGCTTTACAGCACTTCTCAATACCACGTGTGAAATCGTACAATTTGCCATCATGATGAAGTAGGTTTTGGTGGACGTCAATCAATGCATTTCCATGACATTCCATAGGCACATATGCTTAGAAAATGTTTAGAAAACACTTTGATTCAAGGTGCCACCAAAAAACTATTTTGACGCGGGAAAAAATTTCACGATTTTGTGCTCGTAATACCCTGCGAACAGATTAATCTCCTCTTAACTCCTCTACGGGCGAGAGAAGAGGAGGTAAAAGAAGACTCTGTTGGCAGGGTACACTGACGCTTGTAATTGAGAAGCGCTGTAAATGTTTTAAGGAAATTCCAAAATTAAGTTGGACTGATTTATTAGATTAATTAATGAGAGAGTGAGTGAGTGACTGAGTGAGTGAGTAATCCTCATATTCATAAACTCTTCATTTTATAAACATCAATATAATGAAGGAATTGGGTCAACATATCATTCCTTCGTTCACTCATATTTTGACTTTTCTTTATCTTATCCCAAGGTTCATGACACAATTTATGATAACATCAATAAGGAAAATAAGTTTGAGCTTCTATGGTCAACTCGGCACTTTGGTGGTCTTGTATATTATCTCATGAAACACACAAATCTGGGCAATTTGTTGGATTACTTTACAGAAAATGAATAGTAAGTTCTAAATCTAGACCTTCATCATGCAGCAGCCATGTCAGTTTGAACTACCCTGTATAGATTTTTGCCCAGCTAACCTTGCATTCAAGCACTTCAGGATGAGCCTGTTCAAGCAGGCAGGCAGGCAGGCAGGCAGAAACTAGGGCATTAATTATCGTGTTGGGGGGGGGGGGGGCATTAATTATCGTGTTGGGGGGGGGGGGGGGGGGGAGGAAGGGAATGGCTTTGGCTGTTGTATCACAGCATGACTCAAATCTACAATTAGATTGGAATTTAGAAGTTGATTTTAAAATAAGGAGGTTTCTTAAGACCAGAGAGCCCAATGAACACCTATGAAAGCACAGGAGAGAAGCAACAACTATACTCACATATAATACCAAGCCTGTAAATCAAACTAAGGTTGCTTTAATGACAGGCGAGCACCCTCACCATTATGCCACCCTTGATTCTCCCAAGTTCATAAAAGGCTCCTAAAATTAACTTAAAGTATATGAAAAATGTGAAGTACTTGTGATACCATTTGTTGTTGTTTTTAGCTTTGATGAGGCTGTAGATCTTATCAACTTTCACCATCTGGTATATCCTGATCATGTGACTGCGACGCAAGCAAAGTCTTCCAAATTGAGTGGAATTCAAATGTTAAGGGTAAGAGACATGTTACTTCGTACACAGTGGGCTTGTATGATTGTACAAAATCAAAACCCCAAGATCAGGTTTTGTTTCATTCTTCTGTCCACCCACCATCCATCTATCCATCTATCCATCGATCAATCCATCCATCTATCCATGCATGCATCCATCCATCCATCCATCCATCCATCCATCCATCCATCCATCCATCCATCCATCCACCCACCCACCCACCCACCCATCCATCCATCCATCCATTCATCCATCCATCCGTCCGTCCGTCCATCCATCCATCCATCTATCCCTCCATTTACCCATCCACCCATTCTCCATCTTCCCATACATCTATTCTTCCATTATTTTATTTCTTATTCATGTATTAATCTTTCCTTGTCCAGTATAACAAGTTGAACTTGTTCAATAACAGGGGCGGATCCAGGATTTTGTTCAGGGAGGGGTGCTGCACACAGTTAACCCAGGGAGGGGTGCAACCCTTAGAATCAAAAGGAATCAAAAGGAAAAACAGTATTGGTTAATTTTGAAGTAGGGGCACAAAGTTGAACCAGGAAGGGGTGCGCACCCCCTGCAACCCTCCCCTGGATCCACCCCTGCAATAAGAATCTCACACTAAATGTATTACATTAGTTTTATTGAATACTTTAATATCCCATTCTTATTGTCTATCCTTTTTGTTTCATTGTGGCTATTGCAGGCTTACTTGAAAAGAGAAGGCCCTCTCTCTTCTTTACAGACTGTAGAAGAGCAATTTTTCAAGGACAATAATAGCTCAAAATCTGGCCTTTCATCATAATAATGATCCTGAAGGCTAGTCAAAGCTTTATGAACATCCATCAAGATATGGTAGAGCCATTTCAAAGTTTGGCAGTAAAAAGCAAGACCAAGCTCAGGTAACTCAGGTTTAGTCCACAGGAAGCCCATTTCAGGTAAAAGTGATGGACTATTTCTACACAGGAAACAATCCTTGAAATATAGGGGAATTGAGATAAAACACTATAGAGAGGTCAAAGGTAAAATAGTCATAATGCACTCATCTATCACCTTTGAGGTCTTTTCTTGAACTGTGCATCACATTTTAGTAGAGTTTGTTTGTTCTCCATCTTGATTCAAGGGCTTTTTCTCTGGTTTCTCGGGTTTTTCTCCCTTCAATAATTTTTGAAATGTTAATGAAATTTAAAAAGAGTTTTAAAAAATTGGAAAAAACAGAACTAAACAAAGGATCTTCTACATCCTTTGTTACAGAATTGTTGTTTTATTTATTAGGGAATGAGACAATGCCTCTCACAGATTACAAGCAGTCCCTGTCATTAGTGTGTTTTCAGAGTCGTAACCACCGGTATGAAAACCAAACCACTCATTTTCCATCAAAACCAGGAGAAATGGATTCTGAAAGTGGTTTTCAGCTTTCTTTAAAACTAGACGGCCACGTAAACGAGAGAGTATAGCAATTATCTTGGGGTTGTGTTTGTTGGAGATTTCATTCAAAACATTGTATGTAAAATCAATTCGTTCATGGGGAAGACAGACTTTGAGGTGCGAAACTCAAAAGTAAAATTAATATTTACATTGTACACTCCGGTTGACATCACCTTCGTAGATTTTACAAATCTTAAAGTTCCTAGTGTTTAAATGGTGGCTATGGCCCTGATTTGCTTTTGGTAACTTAGCCAATTGAGGATTAGCAGTTACCCTTATATCTTTGGGGGGGGGGGGGGAGAGAGCGATGGACAGAAAGAAAAGAAAGTATAAAATATTTTTTTCTTTCGTTCTTTTTTTTCCCCCACCACCTACTTTCCATTGATTGGCTACTTTTTTCACTCTACATTTTGATTGGTTAATTTTTATACTTCCCATGCCCCTTCTTTCTTCTGATTGGCTACAATTTTACCTATACACGCATATACATTGTGATTGGTTAATTTTTATACTTCCCAAACCCCTCCTTTCTCCTGATTGGCTACAGTTCGCCCTCTACATTGTGATTGGTTAATTTTATAAGAGAATGCATACCATATATCCGTGAAAAAGTAAAAGAACAAAATTGTGCAAAGTTTTGTATTTGTGCGGTTTACTGAACTTACTAATTTATGCATATTTATGCAATCCCTTACAAAGGTTTTCACAGATATAATATGGTATGCACACTAGAGTGTGTACTTTTTTCTATGTTAGTTTGTAGTAATAGTAAGTAGATGGTCCACCGGTACAAAAGTCCCCAATTGAGCTGCATTGTTGTCCATAAAAACGATCCCAGCACTGCCCAGTCTTGTTCAACATGTTGGCTTGGTGTTCCTTTATACCCCAGCACACACCTATTATAAACGAGCCAAACATTTTGTTAGCTGGTACATGGGTACACTTGCCCGTCTGGGGTCTCGGGTTGGATTCCTGGACTTAGCACCACATGTTGGTTAAGAACCAAGGATGGTGTAGCGGTAGTGCACTTGCCTCTCTCCCATTGTGCCCTCAGGTTGGATTCCTGGAATGAGCAACGCATGCGAGTAGAGTTTGTTAGGTCTCTCCCTTAATTCAACAACAAGCTAATTCCAGTTCGATCTATGACTTATTCGGACCCTGACTAGAATCTAGATCGGCCCAGTATACAGAGGTTATTTCAGGGTTCAATCTGTGAGTTAGTCGTGCCCTGACTTAGATCAGCCCAGAGGTTGTTTCAGGGTTCGATCTGTGAGTTATACGTGCCCTGACTTAGATCAATCCAGAGGTTGTCTCAGGGTTCAATCTGTGAGTTAGCCGTGTCCTGACTTAGATCAGTCCAGAGGTTGTTTCAGGGTTCAATCTGTGCGTGGTGCCCTGACTTAGATCGACCCAGAGGCCACAAAACAAAACTCCCAAAAAATTATTTAAGATTAAATTACATTTAGTATGTATGGTCTATACTATCTACCATACCGAAGTTATGAATCGCAAAAGTTTCATATCCATGGCCGGAAGCCCTCTCCGCACATCTGCAAAGCAGGCTGGGAAGATACTGGTTCCATCGCAGCCAATCGATGAGCGTGCCGTTAAATGCCTTGTTTTCCATGTCTCGTTCATTCAGTAGCTCTATTCCCAGCGGTTGGTCAGATACAAATAATTGGTTTGCGTAGCATCCAAGGGCTTGGTATTTCTTTGAACATGAGAGAGCTGGAAAGAGAGGGGAAAAAAATTTTTTTCGCTCGATCGTCTTTCCGGATTTAAATAGGAATCAATCGTTGTGCTCTCGCGGATCCAGAGTTGGTAAAAGGGGTGACTAGTTACTTTCCTTTTACTCAATCTTCTAAGTGTATTGCTAGTACTTGAATAAGCCTGAAGCGAGATGACGTTTTACTCCCGACTCTATACCATAATAGTTTTTAAAATTCTTTCATATTAAAATTTTTGATTCCTTAGAGAATACAGGAACAATAGTCATAATTAAAGAACAAAAGCAATGTGAAAAGGATTATGGTCTAGAGACGGGGGTAAAACGTCATCTCCCTTCAGGCTTATTCCTGGCTAAGAAAACCTTTATAATGGTCCACCCTCCCCCCCCCCCCCCCCCCCTCCCCCTTTCTAAAATTCCTGGGAACGACTGCAGAAACTAACCTCCGCACGTGTCGATGCATTGCGATTGCAATTCAAACCGGTTGTCGTTACTTCCCATCGGACAGCCACCCCAGGTGAACCGTTTGCATTTGCCGGTGTCAGGCTGGTAATACCATCTTGGTATCATCGCCCTGCAAAAGCCTGTCTCAGGGGGGAGCAGACATATATCTTCTGTCGAAACAAATAAAAGCTGATCAAGCACTGGACTCATGTGGGGGTGAAGGTGGGGCTCGACCCTTGCTACATAAGCCTGACTTGGGGGAGAGGGGGGGGGGGGGGGAGGGGGGGGAAGGGGGACATATATATTCTGTCCAAACCATAAACGTTGATGTTGGTCGAGCACTGAACTCCTTTGGGGGTGAAAGTGAAGCTAGACCCTTATGAGGGGTCAATGTCACTATTAATCTTATATTATCTCTATTGGCGGTTTTCAACCATTCCCAATAGGATTAAAAGACAAAGACATGGCAGCCTTGCTAGTAAACATGCACAAAAGAACCTAATAAAGAAGTCTTTTGTTAAAGTCCATTAGATGACGTAACGTGAAAACGAAGTATTACTCATCCTTAATTAGTATTTCTCAAAATATGATATTCAAAGTGAAACCCTTAATAATATTTTGATTGTACATTTTTGTTATTGACTGAGAACTGATAAGACTGTCGATATAAAGACTTACATACGCTATACGCACGCACTAACACTGAAATGGCTTCCAGTAGCTTTCGTACGATTGTGCTTAAATAATAGCTTATCTATAATCATTATTTCTTAAAATATAATTTTCAAAGTGAAATCCAAGTTGTTATCTGAATTAAACTAGTTTCTTCCCTTCACAGTTAATTTTCTTTAAGGCTAAAAATTAAAGATAATATGAATTTTAAAACTGGTTTCCATGTTTGCTAGTCTCGTTTTTGCGATAGAACAATTCGTCGCAAAAACATTTTTAACGAATAAAACTCGGAAAACACCAGGAAAAAACTTACTAATAGAAACATTTTCAAGCAATTAAAAGTAACAAAAAAGGCAAGATAACGCCATAAGAAAACTAGAGTTTAATAATAGTAACGAGTTTTGCTTCGATGAACTCTTGACCAATATCCAGCCATTTTGAATCTGTTCAAAATCGTTCTTACATGAAACAAAAACAGTCATTCCCAAAAAAATATTTCAATAATATTTCTCAAAAAAATAGTTCATTAATATTTCTCAAACTACAATAAAAAATGTGCTGCTAAAAATACGATAGGGAATTGCTTACCTGAATTAGCCATCTTGTTTACCAAGAAGTTCAAGATAAATACGATTATGAATAGCAGATTTCGTCTGCTCGACATAGTTGAACATCGATTTTGTCTCTTTATAATACGTATGTCCTAGATATCCCTTAGTTCTTTCAAAATAGAGTTAAAAATACGCGAGAAAAGAAAAGAAATCGAGAAAGATCTTGTGCTAAAACAAAATAATAAAATTCAAATTCAAAAGAGTTTAACGTCGCTAGATTTCCGTCGATATTTTTTAACAAGGAAATTTTATTTTTAGGCAATAAATCATTTCTATACGTACCTAAGAAACCGGTAATTTTTTACTACGAATTGTTAATTGATCGCCCGCTGATTGGCTATTTTTTTATGATCGATAAGAGGACAGACCAATAAGCTGACGTCAACGAGCGCGCACGCTCTTTCCGTTGTTGTTGTTGTTGCTGTTGTTGTTGTTTTTTTCCTTTTTTTTCTTTTTTTTTTTTTTTCTTTTTTTATCACTAAAAACGTCGAAACAATAATGCATGTTAGTGATATATTTAACGGAAAAAAACAATCGAGGTCGCTTTTCTATCATTCAGTGGTCTGTACTCTTATCGAACATGAAAACTCTCTGCGCTTGTGGTTCCACTTGAGTTCGAAAAGAGCACAGGCCATAGAAAATGGACCTCGATTTGCTAAATCGCCTTGGGGGGTTGGAGAATTTAGGAGGAAGAGGTAAAAAACAAAAATGAGAGTAGCAACCACTGGTATTCATGAAAAAGATAAAGCCTTTTGGGGCTTTAATCTTAATCTTTATGATATCTATGTAGCATCAAAATCCTCCCCAGGTCCCGAAGAAACGACTTTAATTAGCTAGATATAAAGTTTAATGACTGTCTTAAAGTCATTAGTTTTAAATAATTAGCAGTCATGATTTGTCAAGCGGTAAATGCATGTCTGACCACTTATATCGTATTCTTATGTGTGGGTTCCCTGTGCTAACCAAAGAGAAAAATAATGTGATACAGCGGTTCAATAATTTAAAATTCCTGGAGTATTATTTCTGTAGCGAAAGTAAAGATTTTGGACATGCGAAAAAAACATGTAGAAGTAAAGAGAGTACCTTATATATTCTTCAGATATTTTTGATGACGATGAGGGATCGGATTTAAATGGGAAAAAAATAAAATTAAAAAATAGATAAAAATATACTGATCTGGATACAATAAGATTGGAACTTCTTTCCACTTACAGATATTCTATAAATAGCTCCATAAAACTATGCAGTGTCACAAAAAGTTGAGGCGTCGTATGGACTTCAGAAGTTCCTTTAAAATAACTATTTAAGCTTTTTAGACGAGCATGTTTTTGCTTTAATAAAATAAGGAAAATTCCACTGAAACGGTAAAAGATTATTTTCAAAATTACTATGAGTACGGAAGCGTTATGAAAATCGAAAAGGGAAAAATCATTGATTCGTGGAAAATGTATTTAGAGGTCGCTAGCTTTTACGTATGCAGCACGCATACCATGAATTCAAGTGGGCTTTAAAAATAAGTAGTTTTAGCTCTCTTCTTTAAATCCATGATGGACTTTATACAATAGTTTAGTTCGAAAAATCTACTTTAGAAAGTTCACTTTTAGTTTAGGATAGATTTGAAAGCTTTTCCCGATCAAAAGGTTGAGGAACTTGTTGTTGACTGAAGACAAAAACAACGAAGCGTATCAAAATTTAAATGGCAAAGTATTCTATACACGTTATTTTGGTCTTCGCTTTTCTTGGAGTCATCAACTCTGGGGTTATAGACAAGATGAATGGAAAGAATTTCCAAGGTAGGTACGATGGATTTTTTTCATAAATTAGCATTAAAAAGGCGATCAAAAGTTTTCGAAAAGCTGACAAGTTTTGGTCTTTGATGACGTTGAGCAAACAAAGAACAGCTTCAATATTTAAAAATTAATTTAGTAATATGATAAGAATCGATAAGAAATTTAATTCTTGTAATCAAAAAAATGGTTTTTATCTGTATTTTTTAACTGCAATCCTAATGAAAATAGTTTAAAGCTTTTCTTCTTTATCAAAAATGGAGTCTGTAAGGCTTCGTGTGTGATATTACACGATGTTGCATGTTGTTCCCCTCCCCCCCCCCCCCCCCTCCCCACATCTCCAAAAAATACTGTAAATTGAATCTAAAAAGAAGCGTACTCTTAGCAATTCTTTAAATTATATTCTAAACTTTTAAAAGAAGTGATTATTATCATTATATAGGAGCTAGTTTTAAGGTTGTTTTCCCTTCGGCCTTAACTTTGGTTGAAGTAAAAAGTCGGTGAACCAGAACATTTATGTGCGAGCACGTACTTTAACTCATACAAAATATTAGCGATTTTTTGAATTCTTACCTTAATTCAACAAGTTTTGAAACAGTTTAGTCTACTTAAACTTAAATAAAGTTCTTCTAAAAGCAAATCTGACACATAAATATGTTTTTATAATATTTTTGATCACTAATTAATAATAGTCTTTTATCCCAGCTAATAGTATTTTAATATACTGTAATAAATCATGCAGTTAAAACCTGCGAAGATCAGTCATGTATATCGAATCTTGTATATATTTTTTATAAATTTGTTTTAAATTAATCCAAAAATCACGTGACCAGTAAAAAAAGTATTGGTTTAGTATTGATTTTCTGAAGCCTCTTCACTGGTTCTGATTACTAACGTTTTCTTTTTTAGGCTCCGAAAAAGCTGTATAATAAACAGCACACACTTTGTATTTCGTATCAAGTTTTTTAAACCAGTTTAGAGATAAGTTTTTTTAATATTAATATTAAAAACTAGTTTACGAAAGCAAATCGCTCAGTAAAAATCCATTATTCGTTGCAACAAAATTTTGAAAAAATAGAGATCATAACTTTTTTTTTATTCTGCCTATATCAGTTTTGGTTTGTTTCGTGTTAGGATATTTTTATTTTGTAATTAAATGTTATGAGTCGGTATTGCGTGATTGTTATAGTATGCATCGCTGGTCAATTCGATTCATTACAGGATCTAATCATAACCGCGCCTCTTCTTCTTTTAGATTCATTCAAGAAAAACGATGAAGCGAGTGTGGAGGAAAAAGCTGGTAAGGAGAATGATCACTCATGAAGTTGAATTTAAAAAAATATCGAAAACGAAAGAAAAGCTTCAACTTTTTCTTGCTTTCTAGGATTATTTGAAGGGGATATTGTTATGGACGATAACATGAAGCGCGCATTGATTGGTGGAAAGATTTCGTCACGTGATGCTATAATAAATCCGGTTTACCGCTGGCCCAACGCGAAAGTTTATTATACATTTCATTCAAGCATTAGTAAGTATGCCTTACTTGTTTATAATTTAATGATGGATAATTTATAACTGTCGTTGGAAAGAAGAAAAAAGGGAAGCAATGGAGAAAAGCAGGCAAGCAGGCAAGCAGGCAAGCAGGCAAGCAGGCAAGCAGGCAAGCAGGCAAGCAGGCAAGCAGGCAAGCAGGCAAGCAGGCAAGCAAGCAAGAAAGCAAGCAAACAAGCAAACAAACAAGCAAGAATAGAGGGAAGGAAGGAAAGAACGGAAGGAAGGGGGAAAGAAAGAAAGAAAGGAGATGAAAAGACTGCAAGGTCAATGATTGGCTGCAGTTTTAACTAGCATTGCATTATTAGTGGTTAACGTTGTTAAAGTGTTCCCAGTTTCTGTTGAGTTTTAGTCCATACTGAATACTTCAATGAACTTTAATTTTAGCAAGGGGTTTCTTTTCGCAACTTTTCAGGTCTTTATGCAATGTATCAGATCTTCTTGGCTATGAAGCACATCGAAAGTCAAACTTGTGTGAGATTTGAACATTACTCCGAACAGCCATATACAAATTATGTAGTCTTCTTCAAGGGAAAAGGGTAAGTCATGCTACCCCATCCATCCATCCATCCATCCATCCATCCATCCATCCATCCATCCGTCCGTCCGTCCGTCCGTCCGTCCGTCCGTCCGTCCGTCCGTCCGTCCGTCCGTCCGTCCGTCCGTCCGTCCATCCATCCATCCGTCTATCCATCCATCCATCCATCCGCATTTGCGAACTGCGCGCGCTGCTTCAATTTTATTTCAAAATCTGTTCTGCTTCGACGAATGCCTGCTAATTTTCTCAACTCAGTTCATAAAATGTGTATAAAATTTATATATTTATGCATTTATATTTATTATTATTTATATTAACATTTTCAAATTAAAGTTTACTATGAAAAAGTTGTATTGAAAATTCTCTCAATATTTTCTAAAAACGTTTAGTGGATTTTTTTGGCGAAAAAATGTATAAAAAGTAACTTGCTTGGTGAAGCCACGTTGCTTTGAATGTTAAACGACGTTGAAGCAATCAACAAGAAGCTTAGAAGAAGAAGCTTCTATCCATCCATAGCTTCACATTGAAACGGTTTATTTTGTGATCAAAAATGAAAGCATATCTTGAAAGTGTCATTATTGTAGAACACTCAACCTCGTAAAATGAAATTACAGCATTACAGAGCATTATTTTATTTAGATTATAAATAAGTGTTCGTGGTTGTTGTTTATATTTATATCTATTATTTTAAATACTTCAACCAGAAATATCAAACTCGTACCCAGTCGTCACGCTTTTTTAATGCGCGCGATGGCTTTTGGATCCTTCCCATCAACCACAGCGTGAGATCAATAAGACAAGAAAAGCGACTGGGTACGATTCTGCAGAACTATGACTTTAATGTTTGACAAGTTTTCAACCCAAGTGGTCATCGGGGCCGCACGGCTACAGAAATGCTGTCGAAAGATTGACAAATATAATAGTCAAACTTAGGGTTGGAAATAGCATTTCAAATATTACATATAATATTTAATTAATCCCATGCTTATCTTACCAGGTGTTATTCCAGAATTGGACGTAACCCAATAGGACGTTCTCAGAGAATATCTATCGGAAGAGGTTGTACAGGCGTAGGTACAATAGTCCACGAGATCATGCATTCTCTTGGATTTTTCCACGAGCAGTCTAGACAAGACAGGGATAAATTTATTAAGATTATTTGGAGTAACATTATGAAAGGTAAGTTATAACATTAATAATTGATGGGTTGCAAGCATTCCAAAGAGAGTTAAAAGACGAATTAAGCATGCCGGCCACTGTGGTGCCGTTAGCAATGGATGATAAATTGTGTTAAATGGCACACCAACGTTCCCCGAGAGACCGCGATGACGTATTCAAAGAATACCATGCAAACTCTTTCTTTGTTTATTGACATGTTGTTGTCGTTGTTTCCTGATCTTCTTATCTTGCTATAGTCATTCAAATGGTTAGACCTTCGCCGTGACTCGAGTGACCACGTAAAATGGCGGTTCCGGCTCACTTACACGTATCCGGATATTTTTGATACCGCATACTTGAATGCGCGTTTCACGAAAACGCTCATGGTTTTCGTATCGTTTCCGGATAGGGTGAGCGTTTTCGGTGTCTTCGTGTAAATGGAAGGCCTAAACGCATAAAAAAGTATGCGGTTTCGAAAATATCCGGATACGTGTAAACGGGGCCTAAATAAATAAATGAAGACGATTAAATTTACGTACTATATCGCATAAACAACAGTGGCGCAGCTCAACTGGGTCGAACTAAAAGTATGTAAAGGCGCCTTTGGCAGCCACTATACAGTCCATGTATGACCCCGGAGCACAGCTAGTGTCGGTTTGAGAGAATAAACCATTTCCCAATTAGTCAAATACCGCTGTGTACTTTGATTTCTTGCAGACTCGTTTACTTAGGGAAAGCCTTATTTCAGTCTCAGAATATTTACAAATACCAACTATACCAACTGTAAAGTAAAGAATGCATATGGAAGCTCATAAATACGAACATATTGAAATTCCATAAACCTTCAAGGAAACACCTGAATATTTTATACAAGCAAATAAATCTGTTATCGAGTAATACACCGGTATTAACCCGGTATCTGAGAGTCATACCTTAAAACCACCAACCCTTCTCTTCTAGATCATAGCCAAAACTTCCGCAAGTACTCCAGACTTCTTGGTACAAATCTTAGCAAGCCTTACGATTACTTGAGCGTTATGCATTACTCAAAGTACGCGTTCAGTAGAAATCGCAAACCAACCATAATTCCCAGGAAGAAAAATGCAGTCATTGGCCAACGATTTGGACTGAGCTATTATGATGCCTATCAGATTAACAAGCTCTACAATTGTCACCGTAAGAATGATTTTTGTTTTTATTTAATAACCTATAATTTAAGGCGTCGGATATTGAGAAAAAACCCAATAGAAATATATATTCAGCTTGATGTTTTACAAATCAACAGTCAACAAACAAACAAACAATAATAAAGAGACCATCTCCTTTATGAGGCTCTGAAACAGCCAGTCAACAAACAATCAAAGTCAGGGCACGGCTAACTCACAGATCGAACCCTAAACAACCTCTGGGCTGATCTAATTCAGTGCAAGGCTAACTCACAGATCAAACCCTGAAACAACCTCTGG
Source organism: Actinia tenebrosa (assembly GCF_029948245.1). Taxonomy (NCBI): domain Eukaryota; kingdom Metazoa; phylum Cnidaria; class Anthozoa; order Actiniaria; family Actiniidae; genus Actinia; species Actinia tenebrosa. The sequence goes on from NW_028292574.1 coordinate 8,682,520, forward strand.
GCTGATCTAAATCAGGGTATGGCTAACTCACAAATCGAACCCTGAAACAACAACCTCTTGGTTGATCGAAGTCAGGGCATAGCTAACTCACAGATCAAACCCTGAAACATTCTCTGGGCTGATCGAGGTCAGGGCAAGGCTAACTCACAGATTGAACACTAAAACAACCTCTGGGCTGATCTAAGTCAGGGCACGGCTAACCCACAGATTGAACCCTGAATCAACCTCTGGGCTGATCTAAGTCAGGGCACCGCTAGAACTCACAGATTGAACCCTGAAACAACCTCTGGGCTGATATAAGTCAGGGCACGGCTAACTCACAGATTGAACCCTGAATCAACCCTCTGGGCTGATCTAAGTCAGGGCATGGCTAACCCACAGATTGAACCCTGAATCAACCTCTGGGCTGATCTGTCAGGGCATGGCTAACCCACAGATTGAACCCTGAAACAACCTCTGCCCGGGCTGGTCAAATTTGAACCTTGGTAACTAATGCTTGACAAGTAAATGTTTCACTAGTGATGAACATAAAAGCCTTTTTTCACCCGCATAAATTTATTTCCAAGCACTTGAATGCGAGGCCACGCGAAGTGTAATCTGTTGTTCGAACTAATATGGCTACCGTGCAAAAAAAAAAAAAAAAAGCTTTTAAAAAAATCAATGTTCATCAAGCTTTAGAACGTTTCTTTTCTGTTTCAGCACTTTGTATTGACAAGATACATCCATTTTTCTGTGAATACTACAAAAATAAAGGATATTGTCACTATACACACCTCGGTAGAGATGTGGATTCACTTTGCAGAAGGACCTGTACCCACTGTGGTGAGTATAGACCCATTTCATTGATCTCCTAGAGGAATAGTTCTGGGGGACAAGGAGGACAAAAAGAAGGCCGTCTTTTTTTTATGCAAAAATTACATTGTTTAAATTTTTAAATTTTTTTAATTATTGCTTGATTTTACAGGAAGTCATTTCCTGTTTCGGGCAGAATTAAAAAAAAAATTTTTTTTATTGTTTTTGTTATTGTAAAAAACAAATTGACATCAGATTTTTATGTGTCTGTCGTCTTATTTACAATAAATTTCGCCATCACATTGTCAAAGTAGTATGCGGATCCACACTACTTTGACAATTTCCTGTCTCGTGCGGAATGTTCATCAGCTGAATCACAGGTTTTCAATAGGATTCTTTCTGGCTGACAGCACATGGTGGTCAGTGTTTGACCACCATTTGGAGCAGATAATAAGATTTGAAGACTTTTATCAGCTGAGTGAAACCCAGCAAAATGGCGAGCAAATTACCACGAAAACAAAATGAGATTAACCAATCAAATACTTTGTTGTTGATAATGAAATTTTTTCCCCCAATTTCCAGGACACTACAGTCACTCCTACAAGTAGTCATGTCACCCAACGGGAATATTTGATTTCTGGTATTTGGAGCTAGAAAATTCTATAAATTCTTTTTTCCACTGTATTTGTTTTAATTTCACTACCGTTCATCATTATTTATCGTCTATTTATAGAAGGGGGTTTAGGGGAGGATACGGATGACATGCGTTTTAGACAACTGGAGAGGATTAACTATAGACCCCTTGTATTGATTGACTAGAGGAATTGTTAGGGGGAGTAAAACAATATAGTGTGTGCGATTATGGGACTCAAAATCTCTTGAGATATGCATGAATAACAAAGGAATGGCAGCCATCTTGGTTGATCTAACAAGAAAAGCTAATGAGGAACGCTTTGTTATCGTCAACCAAGATGGCGACAATGACGTAACATGCACCTGCTCTATACAGTGTGTGCCAACCATGTGACTCAAAATCCCTTGAGATATGCATGAATAACAATGAAACAGCCGCCATCTTGGTTGATCTAACAAGAGAAGCTAATGATGAATGCTTTGTTATCGTCAACCAAGATGGCGACAATGACGTAACATGCACCTGTTCTATACAGTGTGTGCCAACAAATTGGTTTCCATCGGCGAGGATCGTCTGGGTTGTATGATCACTGAAGAGCTGAGATGTAATACTGGAAAATGTGTCTTTTAAAGGAAGATAGTGATAGTGTTAGGTGAAGTAATTTCTGTGTTCCAGACTCTAGTGGCCCTGATAATTCGATCCAGAGTAATACGATCGAGGCCAATCAGTCCTCACCAACGACATAAGGTCCTGAGGGGGGCCCAGTAAATTCGGATAATACGTACCATATACCATTCCTGGTGGTAGTTGCTAGGTATTTTCTGGATGTGGTACAACTAAGACGTCGTCGATTAGCGCTTGATTTATGACGCCTTTTCTAAGTAATTAACTGGATTATGCGGCGTTGAAGCCACGACGAAAAAGAATTTTGTGGAGGACAAAAAGATTAAAAGTATATCATAAATAAATATATTTAATACTTTAATATCTTAATACTTTAATGCTTTAATACTATAATACTTTAATACGAAGCAAAACGAACGGTGAGGTGTTAAAAATAGGTCTCTATCATTGCAAGCTCACCGTTCGTCTCGTTTCGATGCAAAGGCACGACTACCTCTCAAGATGGCGCAGGGAACTGTGAAGGGGACTATTAAGACCAAAATGTTTCTAAACAATGTTGTTAAAAAATACATGTTTCAATTCTTTGATTGTCTCTCTTTCTTTCTTTCTTTCTTTCTCTCTTTCTTTCTTTCTTTCTATCTATCTATCTTTCTTTCTTTCTTTCTTTCTTTCTTTCTCTCTTTCTTTCTTTCTTTCTTTCTTTCTCTCTTTCTCTCTTTCTCTCTTTCTTTTTTCTCTTTGTTCTTTCTTTCTTTCTTTCTTTCTTTCTTTCTTTCTTTCTTTCTTTCTTTCTTTCTTTCTTTCTTTCTTTCTTTCCTTCTTTCTTTCTTTCTGTTAGTCCAATCTAAGGTCATAAGGTTATAAGGTTCTTTCTTTCTTTCTCTTGTCACATCAGGCATTTTCATTACAAATGAATAGTTTAGGAATTGAGTTACCAATAAAGATTACTCAACTACCATCACGTTCACATCTTTACGATTTGACTTATTCGAATCATTAATCATGTTAATTTAAGGTGTCTCTAACCCACTCAAAGTTGCCATGGAAACTTTATCTTACACTCCATTAAAGGATAAGCCTACTTTCACGTCTGTACTCTCCGGGTATTACATTTTGTACAAAGAAGATTAAAAAGGCCTCTGATATGAAATTCGAGCAGTGTAAGAGCCAATTTTGGAAGTCAGAATAAAATCTTTTTACAACTTTAAATCAATTATATCAAAATAGATCACGATGTCACGATTCCTTTACAAGAAGATTACGGTTCACAAACTCGAGTTTCAATGACACTGAAGTTGTTGCATAAAAAGTTGTTATGCAATATACCTCTTTACTTGAGCGTAATGTTTTACCATTTCAGACCACGTGTCATTACCTAGAGTATCATTTCTTTGTTTAATGGTTGCACATGAGAAGACTCATGAATAATGATACAACTCAAAGAAAGAATCTTATCCTCGAGAGAATGACACATGATTTGAAATGGGAGAACATCACTCGCTTGGAAGCCTCATTTTTACTAGCCATGCTTTTTCGCGATCTTCTATTCTTGTTTTAGTAACTTATTCTTATATCTGCCCTCAAAGAAATCCTAATTTGCACCCAGAATTTTGTATAGCGAATGCAGACGTCTATTTTTCAAAGTACTTGAGTAGAAATTTAACGAAAAATTTACAGACAGATGCTTCAAGATGTCTTTGATAGTGAAGCATGTGAATTAAACATGTCTATCGGTCTTAATGTTTGAAGCTATCAATTTTCATACAATATGAGGGTGGGATAGAGGTAGTGCGGTTTTCTCTCACCTCTGGGCTCTCGGGTTTGATACCTTGACTCGACAGCACATGTTAGTAGACTTAGGTCTCTCATTTCATTAGAAATGTTTTCTCCAGTTTATCTGGTTTTCGTTTCGCTGAATTTCAATTTCATTTGTGAATTGGCCTGTGCCCTAATGTTGATCAGCCCAGAAATTATTTAAGGTTATCGTTTAAATATTTTTATTTGAAGTTTTCAGTACAAAAAAAATTCATCGAAGATTTTATTTAACTTCAAAACAGATTGGGTTCACTTTAAGTTTGACTTGAGAAAACCTGCTATATTGATGATAATATATGATAAATCTATCTTCAATATAATTGATCTCGTTTCCATGAATTTAATGCGTCATGATTCATTGCTACCGCCTGCCACGGTCTTTGAATTTAGCTTAAAGTTATTCCCATGACTGTTCAATCCACATGTACTATTTCTTCATTATCAGCATGTTAAAAAAGCACCGGTAGCAATGTAAAAAATAAAGATATCATTTCCACGAACGGAAGTTTTCTTAATTTTTCGACATTTATAAAAATTTATATGAAATATCAAAATTCATAAACAGCTGTTTTAGCATTTTCTGAATCCACAAGTCATTATCTGAAAGACTATTTCTTTCTTATCTGTGTTTTTTGGGAAGAAATTTGAACAATCTAACAGATAAAAATATATCGAATAATCTAATTTAAAATTTTGGCAAAAAGGTTCCAAATTATACGATGTAACCAAAAATTATTTTTATCTTTATTTTTTATTTTCTTTATGTTTTAAGATTTTGTTATTAGTGATTATGAATGATGCAGCTCAAAACGAAAGAACATAACCATTATTCTCGCTCAAAAGTATCAAAAGCATTAGAACATAAACCCGACAACTACTTTGTTTTAATGATTCTAATGGATTAATTTCGTTAAGAAACACTCAATGAGATTGCTCAATTAGTTCTCACCAAAAAACCTACTTTGCTACCAAGAAACAGACCCAAAATCCTCCAAAATGTTTTTCATTTTTAATTATTGTAAGTACTTGACGATTTTCTGGAATACCGAATGGAGAAACGAGAGAAAAGCTTCCCAGAACACAAAAGTCACTCAGAAAGGACAAGAAAATGAGGGTATCCATAGTAATCAAGTTACACATGCTTTTCAAAAACAACAACATTTGCCTGGTAACTGATAATTAGAGGAATCAAAGATTAATTTGCCAAGTTAGTGATTTACGGTAATTACTATATAAAAGGAAGGGTTTCCTTTGATTTTGTTCACATATCGAATTCCTTGCCCGGAATAACACAAATTCCTACTTCAACAATGATTTTCCGGCAGGGACTTGTGATTTTTTTATTCGTTTCTGTTGTTTCGTCATTTAGCTGGCCTTGGGAAAGTGGTGAGTTAAACTTACTTAACTGTTATTAACTTTGTCAATCACAATTGCAAGATATAACCAATTTGCTAGACTTCTCTTTTACTTCCTCTCCTTCTTACCTTAAATTTCTTCTTTTTATTTATTTGTCTTGTTTTCTTCCTTTCTTTCTTGTATACACCTAATTCAAAAAACGTTGTCATCGCCAAAGGCGATAGGCGATAAGTCATTCCGACCTGGAAATGGTTTTGCTGAATAAGAAGAACTGACATCGAATCAGTCTCAGCACGAAAGTCCATACTCTTGACGAGAATAAGAATAAGAAACACAAGTCATTCCAGCTACACTTGGATCTTGGAATGAAATATATCCTATCGCTTTTCGCCTATCGCCTATTGCCTATTGGCTATTTCCTATTGCCTATCGCATATTTCCTATCGCCTTTAATGGCGATGACGACGTTATTTGAATTAGGTGTAAGCGTCGAAATGTCAAAAACGTAACCCTCTAATAAATTAGCAATAAGGAAAGCCCTTTTACTTTACTTTTTCATATTTTTTATTTCCTTGCTATTATTCATTTTAGCTTATTTTTTGTTTTTCCTTTTCGCGTTTTCTTAAAAAAATTATATATATATATATATATATATATTTCTTTATTTTCTCCTAGCTATAGTAACATGCCTACAAGTCTTCTTGAAAATTTACTTTTTTTACCATTGTATTCACGTATTCTTTCATTTCCAACAGCTGACACAAATGAAGATGGAACAATAGCAAAAAGAAGTAAGTAGGAAAAGTAGAGAAGGCCAAATTCCACAGCTTTTAAGACATAGAACTCCAACGATTTACTAGAGTACAATTTTTACACTGAGTAGAAATATCGAAAAGTTACGATCCAAGCCATGCAATATGTAAGAGTTAATTACCTCGAACGGAGGCAATAAGCCATATACATCCCGAGGGCCGCAGGCCCGAGGGATGTATAGGCTTAATGCCTCCGTTCGAGGTAATTAAGTATTTTATTTATCAATTGAGAAGGTTTTCTATCAAATGTTGCTCATTATAAATGCGAACGGTCTATATATAGTTATTAACCGGGTTAATAACTATATATTGACCTCGCATTTATAATGAGGGTTATAACAAAAATAAAGCCTTGTGAATAACAAAGATAACCGTGTCAATTGATAAACAAAAGATGGATAGACACTTTTATTTAAACTTAAATAAAAAGAACAATAGGGTAGTCCAGTCAGTGGCAGAATGTCTCTGATATCAAAAGGAGCTCTGTTAAACATATACACAATATACAATATAAAATAGAAACTAAAAGGAATTAGATATAATACTGTTAATCTGCAATATTTACAAATATTTGAAATATATAGTAAATATAATGAACCACGTTCGTTATCCTTAAAATCTTTACCAACTACATTTACCCGCCTCTTCTAGTTGCTGGCGCCATGGTTTAATCGTCGTCTAATAATATAAAAACCAAGAGTTTGATATAGTTTACAGTCGCAAGTGATAAACTTGTAGCCCTCTGTGCTCTAAATGAGGCAGGACCGCCATTTTAAGTGGTCATCCGAGCCAAAGCGAAGGTGAACCCATTAATTTTGCAGATCTTTTTCACGGTAAAAACAACATCCTCTATACTAAGATATCTCAAAACCCTCAGTGTTGGTCTTGTGTGGGCTGAACCTTTGATCTCCTACACCACAGGTTACCCAACTAACTGAACTTACCGGGTTGCTGTCTTAACTGTATTATCTTAACCTATATCTTGTAGGCGATGGTTCAGATTGTAAAAACCACATGGACTGTTTCAAGTGCGATGAAATAAAGCGCAAAGGACAATGTCAATCTTATATATCAGTCTGTGCGAAGACTTGTAATCCCAATTGTGGTAAGTAAACGAAAAGAAAGTGGTCGTAGTTTTAAAGCACATGCGCGAAGCGGTTATGTTTAAAGCGCATGTGCAAAATACGCGTAGAAATGGACACGAGTGAAAAACGTCTGCGCATGCTCTGAATCAGTATGCAAATTAGTCAAAACACCATGCCTGATAAATTGGACTTCACAAAATCCCAAAACTTAGTGTCCATGCTTGAAACGTAAGGCTAAATCTTTCTTATTGTGGTTGTTAATACAGTATCTTGGTCTGACAAAAGTATACTCTCGAACTTTTTGTATACTCACTCAAACTCTTCAAAATTCTTAGAAAACGTCTGAAGTGCACGCATGCGCAAATGCTTTTCTCTAGTGTCGTAGAAATGAAGGTTTAGAACATAAGAACAATTAACCTACCAAATAAGAATAATCTGTTAATGCAGTCGCTTTATCAAGTCCTTCGGAGTCCGCATTTACATATTCCTCTCTACTTTCGCCATCTGTAACTAGTATATTGTATTTTAGCATCGACGCCCTTCGCTGACGAGCCTCACAAGCCATGCGCAGATATCAAAGCCCAAGGCGACTGTATGAAACCAATGCCATATTCATCCGCTATATGGGCGACTGTCTGTGAGAAGACTTGCTGTGTTCGTAAGTACATAATGCCTTCAATTTATTCAAGGGCGGACCCAGCCAATATTTAGGGGGGGGGGGGGCTAATTGAGTTTAGGGAGGGCTAATTGAGTTTCTTCCGTCAACACAACAGAAAACAATAAAAAAGCATCTAATTCTTCAGTTTTGTTTTGTTTTGTTTTGTTTTGTTTTTTTCTCGTTGCCCCCCTGGATCCGCCCTTGTTATTTTATTATATTTTTTAAATTTATATTTATGTGTAATTTCCTACTTTGCTTTCATGGATTGTCCACCTATACGAGAAAAAATAGGAATTGAGGGTTTGAAAACATCGCCCACGAGAGTCAAATGACAAAGAGATGGCGACCATGTTGTTATTTGTTGATTATCACCAACATATGGCCAAAAAGAAGTAACGTGGAAACGACGCACTAAGAATATTATGATTATTCTAAATTATCTAGTTTAATAATCTAATTTGTTTGTTTCTAGCCTATAGTTCAAGTCTTGTCATAATATAAAGGACCGGTCCGTGTACCTTCCGGCCATTTGATTTTTAAAAATAAGAAAATTGAATTTCGTTCACCAATTTTTTTGATTTTGTTGTTTTGAGAGTAAGAAATTACCAAAAATAGCATTTTTTTTATTTTTGATAATAAGAAATTAGCTTTTTTTGATTGAAATCTAAAAACTGAAATCAATTTTCAATTTTCAAAAAAACAAAAATTGAATCGTACAAAATTTACTCTAACGGGGGAGGGGTAAGACAAGTCGTGACTCTGTCCCAGGACCTTATCTGACAATGCATAATGTGCATTCTGATTAAAAATGGCCGCACTGTTGTCAAACAGAGGTGTCATTCGTATGTTTTACTATTTGGCATTAATCTTGGAAAGTTTTTCGTGGATTTTAAACACAGCTGGAACCGAAATAGTTGGCACAATGTAATTCAACGCTGGAACCTGAATATTCTGCCAAACGTTATAATCGTCTCGATGGTTCGGTGAAAGGAAAGGCTTGGTTTTTAACAGATTTTTGTATTATATGTCATTGGCCGGCGAGATACAGCATTGGAGATGCTTCAAGCAAGAATCAAAGCATTTTTTAAAGAGTATAATCGTTGGATTTGGCTTTTTTTTGTGTGGGTTTATTTGGAGTATTAGCCAATTTTCAAATCACATAGTACATCAACATTATAATACCCTTAGCCATGAAGCAGAATTTCGTTTTCATGAATCCCTTTGAGTCTTGGTAGATTGATTAGGATGTACTGCATAAAGTTGTAGTACTACTGTAGTAAATGCTAATGAATTTTTTTAAGCATTTTGATATATACCTGTTGCGTTCTTGCCTTGTAAGCTTATATTTCCACACAGTTAATCCAAAATTATTAGCAATAAAAAGGAAATTGTTGTTGTTATAATTTGTCTTGTCTTGTCTTGCGTAAGCTTACTCCAAATAAACCCACACAAAAAAAAGCCAAATCCAACGATTATACTCTTTAAAAAATGCTTTGATTCTTGCTTGAAGCATCTCCAATGCTGCATCTCGCCGGCCAATGACATATAATACAAAAATCTGTTAAAAACCAAGCCTTTCCTTTCACCGAACCATCGAGACGATTATAACGTTTGGCAGAATATTCAGGTTCCAGCGTTGAATTACATTGTGCCAACTATTTCGGTTCCAGCTGTGTTTAAAATCCACGAAAAACTTTCCAAGATTAATGCCAAATAGTAAAACATACGAATGACACCTCTGTTTGACAACAGTGCGGCCATTTTTAATCAGAATGCACATTATGCATTGTCAGATAAGGTCCTGGGACAGAGTCACGACTTGTCTTACCCCTCCCCCGTTAGAGTAAATTTTGTACGATTCAATTTTTGTTTTTTTGAAAATTGAAAATTGATTTCAGTTTTTAGATTTCAATCAAAAAAAGCTAATTTCTTATTATCAAAAATAAAAAAAATGCTATTTTTGGTAATTTCTTACTCTCAAAACAATAAAATCAAAAAAATTGGTGAACGAAATTCAATTTTCTTATTTTTAAAAATCAAATGGCCGGAAGGTACACGGACCAAGGACCAATTACTGATCCTTGAGGAACGCCTTCCATTTTGATAAAGTATGTAAAATTATTTCATTGGCACCAAATATTTGATATTTTTTCTATCTACAGTGGACAAGCCACCTCAATGGAGTGAATGGTCTGAGTGGGGACCTTGCTCCAAGTCCTGTGATCATGGATTCAAAACCAGGACTCGTGAATGTAAAGGCGAAGGATTTGGCCAAACCTGTGAAGGAGCTCCCTTTGAATCAGACAAGTGTAACGTTGGTGTTCCTTGTAAAGGTAACTCGAATAATTTCCAGGAAAAATTAAAAAAACAAAAAACAATTAACTTTGGAATGTTTTCCCACTTAAATACTTTTGGGAAAAAGTTTCTTTGCTTGAGCTGTTAATGTGTTTTTTCCAAGTACTACCAGTAACCTATATATAGAAACGATACAAGGGGAATGACACTTGGTCTGAAAGGAAGATATTACAACCGCTAGACTAGTGGAAATCCGAAAACCATAAGCTATAAAACAGTACTTAAGTAACCTCGATGTATCTTCGCCTGCATTGGGAGAAAAGAAAGCAATGATACTAAAGGTTGCTACCAGGTGGTCTGAAATTGAAAAAATATGAAATGCACCCAAATTCAAAATAAACGATTTTTAAATCCAAAATGAGTAGTAGATAATAAATGTGATTCCTTCGTCACATATATAAGAATTAATATTTTATAATCGATAAATTGGATTAAGTTTTGTGATATTTAACAAAAAAAAAGGAATATCATTTTAATATTTATTAACAAATACAGCGCACTTATTGGTCACAATTGTTATTTCATAGGATTGGTTGGCTGGGAAAAGACCGCAGTGACAGTAAGTGAGGATGTTGGAACAGTTACACTCAAGATTATAAGATCAAGAAAAACAGACTGCGAAGCTTCCATCAAGTAAGGATATTCATATTAGCGTTACGCACGCGCTGATTAGATCGCTTAATACGTTTATGGGCAAAAAGTCACTTCGTCGACGTATTTTTTAAATTTTGCATGATGAAAGTAAATCATACTATAAGTAAAATAAGTAAATAAAATAGTGGTGGTCAGCGACTTTGTTTAGTCGTCAGAATGCGTGGAACGTCCTTAAGAAGGAAAGACTGTTAGCGCCAATTCACCACCCACCAGCAGTGGCGCAACTCAACAGGGTCGAGCTGAAAGCAATGAGAATGCATCTCTAGCAGCCGCGATACATTCCATGTATGTCGCTGAAACACTGCTCTAGCCAGTTTAAATTAGTTATATTAGGGTCGACGTGAGCTTGTTTGAGAGCTAAAAACCCTTGAAGCAGAAAGCGAACCAATTAGCTCACACTGGGCGACTGGGATTCGAGCCTCAGACCTCAGAGGTGAGGGGCAAGCATTTTACCACGACGCCTTCCTGACTAGTGTGCGCACTAGCAATATGTGACCTTGTATGCTGACTTCAAATTGCTGTTCTGAATGTTCATCAGCTGCATCGCAAGATTTCGATAGAATTCTTTCTGGATGATAGCACATGGTGGTCATTGTTTGACTTCCATTTAGAGCAGATACCGACATTTAAAGAATGTGAGGGTTTCCTTAGCTGATAAAAATATTAAGAATGACGCTCCTTGGTACATATCTTACTGAATACCAACTATACGATAACCGCTTATTATTTAGCCTTGAATGCAAATTACGAAAAAAATGAAAGTAATTGACCACAGTTAGATAAATGTGTTCTTTAATTCATAACACACACTTTATGAACTAATAAACGTTAATCACATGAAGGGTTAATGGGTTCCCTAATCGCCTCACGGTAAAATTCCCATTTGTACATTTTTATTATTGTTTACGTAGAGTGAGTACACAAGACGACACAGCCATGCAGCCTGCTGACTATGTCAAGATAGAAAACCTTGTTATCAACTTTACCAAGGGAGAAACTGAGAAGACAGTCACGTTTACCATCAACAAGGACCGACTCATTGAACCTCTGGAGTCTTTTATTGCTGTCATTACTGCAGATCCTCACAAACTCGATGTCGATCCAGCAAACACAACAATTACTATCAAAGACTGCACAGGTATATATCCCTAACGTGAACGACTTTAAAAGCCACCCCATCTATTGCTTGAACCCTACTTAGTCTGATCAATAGATCCAATTTGTGAAATTGCATGGTCTCAGCCTCGATTATAATTTCATAACTTATTCCCCTCATTTATTCGGGGTTAGCATCAAATCCCCAGTAAGGAAAGAAAGTCAAGAATGCATAATCTATAATAACAGATAGGTGCAGAAAGCTAGACGAATTACTGCAAATAACGGAAACAATTTGCTGCGAATGAGAAACGAGATGTTTCATGTTTAAAGAATTAAGTTGCTGCAAATAAGAAATAAGTTGCTGCGAATGAGAAACGAGTTCCAGCATGTTAGAAAAATTACATTGAATGAAATAAGAAACGAGTTGCTGCAAGTTGAAAACAAGTTGCTGCATGTCAAGGGAGTTGCTGCAATTTTAAGCGTTAATCATTTCGCGCGAAATTTGCTGATTGGTAATGAGTTCTAGAAAAGTTTAGTTAGTTTTCGACGAATTCTAATCCATTTAAAGTATGCTATTTTTGTCGAGAAACGTCAAGCGATTCTCCTCTGCTTATTAATGCATCTTATGGGCCAACGTAGGATAATTAAATGCACTTTGAATTTTCACGGACCTTCACTGGAATTTTGTACACAAAATCGAAGCTAAACCTGAACGACCGAAAATTCAAAATTTATTCGCAATTATTCAACTTTCAGCAAAGGTTGGTCTTCGTCCAGAGAGCTATGAAGTTCAAGAAAATTTAGAAATGGTCAAAGTCACTGTGTACAGAGAAGGTTGTCTTCGTGCAGCAAATAAAGTCTGGTAAGCTTTTTCATTGGATTAATATATTATTAAGAATCAATTTACAACTGAATTACAATAACAATTTCGAGGTAGATTTTTGCGAGAGAGGAAAACCGTAGAATCCGGAGAAAAACCCTTGGAACAAAGGAGAAAATCAACAACCAACTCCAGTCTCACATACAAGGACAAGAATCAAACCCTGGTCGCCTTGTTGGGAGGCGAGCCCTTTTACCGCTACGCAATCCTTGTCTTCCTAACTTGAAAAAAAAAAAAGATAATGAGAACTTGCATTGCTCTGTTGCCAGCATCTCCACCGTCGATGGAATCGCCAAGGCTGCAAGTGACTACGTCGCCATTTCGCAACAGGAGGTATCCTTTGCACCAAATGAAACGTCCAAGGAAATTTCTATCACTATTGTAAATGATGGAGTAGAAGAACAAGACGAAGATTTCTTTGTTCAACTCGGCTGTGCAGATCCCGCTACTTTGATTGTTGCACCTGGAAAAGCCATTGTGGTGGTGAAAGATGACGATGGTAAGCTTGTCATCTCCTTTCTGTCTTCCTTCATCCGCGTCGTGCTCATTGTCATAACCCTTAACGTCTTCTTGTTGTTATATCTGTTGTTGTTTTTCTCGTTCACCTTGTTCTTCGTCTCCTTATTGTTTTTCTTGTCCTTGTTCATGTTCATCTTTCTTCACATTATTAATACAGTTTCAAATGTATTTGAAATTTCGCATAGTTGATGGCAATTGGTCTGACTGGGGACCTTATGGAGACTGCAGTGTATCTTGTGGAAATGGCGTACAAACACGATCAAGGAATTGCACCAACCCTAAGCCACAAGGAGGTGGGAAGAAATGTGAAGGAGAAGCAACAAGTTCTCAGGCCTGCAACACCAATCCTTGCCCAAGTGCGTTTTTCTTTTCCATTTTATACTTAATTCACTGCTAATTATATTAACCTTTTCATTAATCATTCATCTTTGAATTTTAATGAACTTAATTTTATGACAGTTGATGGAGGTTATGGTGAATATGGTCCATATGGTGAATGTAGCAAGAGTTGTGGAGGTGGTGTACAATTCAGAATGAGAGAATGTAACAGCCCCGCACCACAATATGGAGGAAAGGAATGCGAGGGTCCAAACGAGGAAAGTCGAGCCTGCAACATCCAGGAATGTTCAGGTAGGTCTGATTTATCGAAGTTATCTTTCCAACTCCTTTCCCTCCTTTCTCCCTTTCTTTATCGTAACTTCTTTTTCGTTTGTTTGTTTCGTTTTTGTTTTTGTTTTTGTAATTTGGGCCGCAACAATTAACCAAAATTAACACGAATGCAATATAATTGTAGTTGATGGAGGTTATGGTGAATATGGTCCATATGGTGAATGTAGCAAGAGTTGTGGAGGTGGTGTACAATTCAGAATGAGAGAATGTAACAGCCCCGCACCACAAAATGGAGGAAAGGAATGCGAGGGTCCAAACGAGGAAAGTCGAGCCTGCAACATCCAGGAATGTTCAGGTAGGTCTGATTTATCGAAGTTATCTTTCCAACTCCTTTCCCTCCTTTCTCCCTTTCTTTATCGTAACTTCTTTTTCGTTTGTTTGTTTCGTTTTTGTTTTTGTTTTTGTAATTTGGGCCGCAACAATTAACCAAAGTTAACACGAATGCAATATAATTGTAGTTGATGGAGGTTATGGTGAATATGGTCCATATGGTGAATGTAGCAAGAGTTGTGGAGGTGGTGTACAATTCAGAATGAGAGAATGTAACAGCCCCGCACCACAATATGGAGGAAAGGAGTGCGAGGGTCCAAACGAGGAAAGTCAAGCCTGCAACACCCAGGAATGTCCAGGTAGGTCTGATTTCTCGAAGTTATCTTTCCAACTCCTTTCCCTCCTTTCTCCCTTTCTTTATCGTAACTTCTTTTTCGTTTGTTTGTTTCGTTTTTGTTTTTGTTTTTGTAATTTGGGCCGCAACAATTAACCAAAATTAACACGAATGCAATATAATTGTAGTTGATGGAGGTTATGGTGAATATGGTCCATATGGTGAATGTAGCAAGAGTTGTGGAGGAGGTGTACAATTCAGAATGAGAGAATGTAACAGCCCTGCACCACAGTATGGAGGAAAGGAATGCGAGGGTCCAAACGAGGAAAGTCAAGCCTGCAACACCCAGGAATGTCCAGGTAGGTCTGATTCATCGAAGTTATCTTTCCAAGTCCTTTCCCTCCTTTCTCCCTTTCTTTATCGTAACTTCTTTTTTGGTTTGCTTGTTTTGTTTTTGTTTTTGTACTTTGGGCAGTAAGAATAAACCAAAACTAACACGAATGCAATATAATTGTAGTTGATGGAGGCTATGGTGAATATGGTCCATATGGTGAATGTAGCAAGAGTTGTGGAGGTGGTGTACAATTGAGAATGAGAGAATGTAACAGCCCCGCACCACAGTATGGAGGAAAGGAATGCGAGGGTCCCAACAAGGAAAGTCAAGCCTGCAACATCCAGGAATGTCCAGGTAGGTTTGATTTATCGACGTTATCTTTCTTTCTTCTTTCCTTCCTTTCTCCCTTTCTTTATTATAACTTTTTTTTGTTTGTTTGTTTTATTTTTGTTTTTATAATTTGGGCAGCAACAATGAACCAAAACTAACAGGAATGCCATATAATTGTAGTTGATGGAGGTTATGGTGAATATGGTCCATATGGTGAATGTAGCAAGAGTTGTGGAGGTGGTGTACAATTGAGAATGAGAGAATGTAACAGCCCCGCACCACAAAATGGAGGAAAGGAATGCGAGGGTCCAAACAAGGAAAGTCAAGCCTGCAACACTGATCCCTGCCCAAGTGAGTTTGTTTGTTTTTTTTCCAGATTTTTTCCATAATATTGTACCTCTTTTCTTTTCTTTCCTTTTGTTTGTATTGTTTTCCGTCTTTAGTTCTTCACTTCTTCCTTTTCTTTTCTTTCTTCTGCATCAAAAATGAAATAAAAAAGTACCAATGGCTTACGTTTATAGTTGATGGTGGTTATGGTGAATATAGTCCATATGGTGAATGTAGCAAGAGTTGTGGAGGTGGTGTACAATTCAGAATGAGAGAATGTAACAGCCCCGCACCACAAAATGGAGGAAAGGAATGCGAGGGTCCAAACAAGGAAAGTCAAGCCTGCAACACTGATCCATGCCCAAGTGAGTTTGTTTGTTTTTTTTCCAGATTTTTTCCATGATATTGTACCTCTTTTCTTTTCGTTTCTTTTCTTTGTATTGTTTTCCGTCTTTAGTTCTTCACTTCTTCCTTTTCTTTTCTTTCTTCTGCATCAAAAATGAAATAAAAAAAGTACCAATGGCTTACGTTTATAGTTGATGGAGGTTATGGTGAATATAGTCCATATGGTGAATGTAGCAAGAGTTGTGGAGGTGGTGTACAATTCAGAATGAGAGAATGTAACAGCCCCGCACCACAAAATGGAGGAAAGGAATGCGAGGGTCCAAACAAGGAAAGTCAAGCCTGTAACACCCAGGAATGTCCAGGTGAGTTTGATTTATCTAAGTTATCATTCTTACTCCTTTCCCTAATTTCTCCCTTTCTTTCAACGTAACATTTTTTATGAGTGTTTTTTTTTTTTTTTTTATTATTTTTATTTTGCATATTTTTTCCTTGACGGTTCTCTTCCTTGCATTGTTTTTTCGTCTTTATTTAATTAATTATTTATTTCTGCTTTTGTGTATTGTTTTTATTTTATTTACCAATAATGAATCGAAATAAACACGAATGGCTTATGTTTACAGTTAATGGAGGTTATAGTGAATATAGTCCATATGGTGAATGTAGCAAGAGTTGTGGAGGTGGTGTACAATTGAGAATGAGAGAATGTAACAGCCCCGCACCACAAAATGGAGGAAAGGAATGCGAGGGTCCAAACAAGGAAAGTCAAGCCTGTAACACCCAGGAATGTCCAGGTGAGTTTGTTTGGTTTTTTTCCAGATTTTTTCCATGATATTGTACCTCTTTTCTTTTCGTTTCTTTTCTTTGTATTGTTTTCCGTCTTTAGTTCTTCACTTCTTCCTTTTCTTTTCTTTCTTCTGCATCAAAAATGAAATAAAAAAAGTACCAATGGCTTACGTTTATAGTTGATGGTGGTTATGGTGAATATAGTCCATATGGTGAATGTAGCAAGAGTTGTGGAGGTGGTGTACAATTCAGAATGAGAGAATGTAACAGCCCCGCACCACAAAATGGAGGAAAGGAATGCGAGGGTCCAAACAAGGAAAGTCAAGCCTGCAACACTGATCCATGCCCAAGTGAGTTTGTTTGTTTTTTTTCCAGATTTTTTCCATGATATTGCACCTCTTTTCTTTTCGTTTCTTTTCTTTGTATTGTTTTCCGTCTTTAGTTCTTCACTTCTTCCTTTTCTTTTCTTTCTTCTGCATCAAAAATGAAATAAAAAAAGTACCAATGGCTTACGTTTATAGTTGATGGTGGTTATGGTGAATATAGTCCATATGGTGAATGTAGCAAGAGTTGTGGAGGTGGTGTACAATTCAGAATGAGAGAATGTAACAGCCCCGCACCACAAAATGGAGGAAAGGAATGCGAGGGTCCAAACAAGGAAAGTCAAGCCTGCAACACTGATCCATGCCCAAGTGAGTTTGTTTGTTTTTTTTCCAGATTTTTTCCATGATATTGTACCTCTTTTCTTTTCTTTCCATTTCTTTGTATTGTTTTCCGTCTTTAGTTCTTCACTTCTTCCTTTTCTTTTCTTTCTTCTGCATCAAAAATGAAATAAAAAAAGTACCAATGGCTTACGTTTATAGTTGATGGAGGTTATGGTGAATATAGTCCATATGGTGAATGTAGCAAGAGTTGTGGAGATGGTGTACAATTCAGAATGAGAGAATGTAACAGCCCCGCACCACAATATGGAGGAAAGGAATGCGAGGGTCCAAACAAGGAAAGTCAAGCCTGTAACACCCAGGAATGTCCAGGTGAGTTTGATTTATCTAAGTTATCATTCTTACTCCTTTCCCTAATTTCTCCCTTTCTTTCAACGTAACATTTTTTATGAGTGTTTTTTTATTTATTTTTTATTATTTTTATTTTGCATATTTTTTCCTTGACGGTTCTCTTCCTTGCATTGTTTTTTCGTCTTTATTTAATTAATTATTTATTTCTGCTTTTGTGTATTGTTTTTATTTTATTTACCAATAATGAATCGAAATAAACACGAATGGCTTATGTTTACAGTTAATGGAGGTTATAGTGAATATAGTCCATATGGTGAATGTAGCAAGAGTTGTGGAGGTGGTGTACAATTGAGAATGAGAGAATGTAACAGCCCCGCACCACAAAATGGAGGAAAGGAATGCGAGGGTCCAAACAAGGAAAGTCAAGCCTGTAACACCCAGGAATGTCCAGGTGAGTTTGTTTGGTTTTTTTCCAGATTTTTTCCATGATATTGTACCTCTTTTCTTTTCGTTTCTTTTCTTTGTATTGTTTTCCGTCTTTAGTTCTTCACTTCTTCCTTTTCTTTTCTTTCTTCTGCATCAAAAATGAAATAAAAAAAGTACCAATGGCTTACGTTTATAGTTGATGGTGGTTATGGTGAATATAGTCCATATGGTGAATGTAGCAAGAGTTGTGGAGGTGGTGTACAATTCAGAATGAGAGAATGTAACAGCCCCGCACCACAAAATGGAGGAAAGGAATGCGAGGGTCCAAACAAGGAAAGTCAAGCCTGCAACACTGATCCATGCCCAAGTGAGTTTGTTTGTTTTTTTTCCAGATTTTTTCCATGATATTGCACCTCTTTTCTTTTCGTTTCATTTTCTTTGTATTGTTTTCCGTCTTTAGTTCTTCACTTCTTCCTTTTCTTTTCTTTCTTCTGCATCAAAAATGAAATAAAAAAAGTACCAATGGCTTACGTTTATAGTTGATGGTGGTTATGGTGAATATAGTCCATATGGTGAATGTAGCAAGAGTTGTGGAGGTGGTGTACAATTCAGAATGAGAGAATGTAACAGCCCCGCACCACAAAATGGAGGAAAGGAATGCGAGGGTCCAAACAAGGAAAGTCAAGCCTGTAACACCCAGGAATGTCCAGGTGAGTTTGTTTGGTTTTTTTCCAGATTTTTTCCATGATATTGTACCTCTTTTCTTTTCGTTTCTTTTCTTTGTATTGTTTTCCGTCTTTAGTTCTTCACTTCTTCCTTTTCTTTTCTTTCTTCTGCATCAAAAATGAAATAAAAAAAGTACCAATGGCTTACGTTTATAGTTGATGGTGGTTATGGTGAATATAGTCCATATGGTGAATGTAGCAAGAGTTGTGGAGGTGGTGTACAATTCAGAATGAGAGAATGTAACAGCCCCGCACCACAAAATGGAGGAAAGGAATGCGAGGGTCCAAACAAGGAAAGTCAAGCCTGCAACACTGATCCATGCCCAAGTGAGTTTGTTTGTTTTTTTTCCAGATTTTTTCCATGATATTGCACCTCTTTTCTTTTCGTTTCTTTTCTTTGTATTGTTTTCCGTCTTTAGTTCTTCACTTCTTCCTTTTCTTTTCTTTCTTCTGCATCAAAAATGAAATAAAAAAAGTACCAATGGCTTACGTTTATAGTTGATGGTGGTTATGGTGAATATAGTCCATATGGTGAATGTAGCAAGAGTTGTGGAGGTGGTGTACAATTCAGAATGAGAGAATGTAACAGCCCCGCACCACAAAATGGAGGAAAGGAATGCGAGGGTCCAAACAAGGAAAGTCAAGCCTGTAACACCCAGGAATGTCCAGGTGAGTTTGATTTATCTAAGTTATCATTCTTACTCCTTTCCCTAATTTCTCCCTTTCTTTCAACGTAACATTTTTTATGAGTGTTTTTTTTTTTTTTTTTTATTATTTTTATTTTGCATATTTTTTCCTTGACGGTTCTCTTCCTTGCATTGTTTTTTCGTCTTTATTTAATTAATTATTTATTTCTGCTTTTGTGTATTGTTTTTATTTTATTTACCAATAATGAATCGAAATAAACACGAATGGCTTATGTTTACAGTTAATGGAGGTTATAGTGAATATAGTCCATATGGTGAATGTAGCAAGAGTTGTGGAGGTGGTGTACAATTGAGAATGAGAGAATGTAACAGCCCCGCACCACAAAATGGAGGAAAGGAATGCGAGGGTCCAAACAAGGAAAGTCAAGCCTGTAACACCCAGGAATGTCCAGGTGAGTTTGTTTGGTTTTTTTCCAGATTTTTTCCATGATATTGTACCTCTTTTCTTTTCGTTTCTTTTCTTTGTATTGTTTTCCGTCTTTAGTTCTTCACTTCTTCCTTTTCTTTTCTTTCTTCTGCATCAAAAATGAAATAAAAAAAGTACCAATGGCTTACGTTTATAGTTGATGGTGGTTATGGTGAATATAGTCCATATGGTGAATGTAGCAAGAGTTGTGGAGGTGGTGTACAATTCAGAATGAGAGAATGTAACAGCCCCGCACCACAAAATGGAGGAAAGGAATGCGAGGGTCCAAACAAGGAAAGTCAAGCCTGCAACACTGATCCATGCCCAAGTGAGTTTGTTTGTTTTTTTTCCAGATTTTTTCCATGATATTGCACCTCTTTTCTTTTCGTTTCTTTTCTTTGTATTGTTTTCCGTCTTTAGTTCTTCACTTCTTCCTTTTCTTTTCTTTCTTCTGCATCAAAAATGAAATAAAAAAAGTACCAATGGCTTACGTTTATAGTTGATGGTGGTTATGGTGAATATAGTCCATATGGTGAATGTAGCAAGAGTTGTGGAGGTGGTGTACAATTCAGAATGAGAGAATGTAACAGCCCCGCACCACAAAATGGAGGAAAGGAATGCGAGGGTCCAAACAAGGAAAGTCAAGCCTGCAACACTGATCCATGCCCAAGTGAGTTTGTTTGTTTTTTTTCCAGATTTTTTCCATGATATTGTACCTCTTTTCTTTTCTTTCCATTTCTTTGTATTGTTTTCCGTCTTTAGTTCTTCACTTCTTCCTTTTCTTTTCTTTCTTCTGCATCAAAAATGAAATAAAAAAAGTACCAATGGCTTACGTTTATAGTTGATGGAGGTTATGGTGAATATAGTCCATATGGTGAATGTAGCAAGAGTTGTGGAGATGGTGTACAATTCAGAATGAGAGAATGTAACAGCCCCGCACCACAATATGGAGGAAAGGAATGCGAGGGTCCAAACAAGGAAAGTCAAGCCTGTAACACCCAGGAATGTCCAGGTGAGTTTGATTTATCTAAGTTATCATTCTTACTCCTTTCCCTAATTTCTCCCTTTCTTTCAACGTAACATTTTTTATGAGTGTTTTTTTATTTATTTTTTATTATTTTTATTTTGCATATTTTTTCCTTGACGGTTCTCTTCCTTGCATTGTTTTTTCGTCTTTATTTAATTAATTATTTATTTCTGCTTTTGTGTATTGTTTTTATTTTATTTACCAATAATGAATCGAAATAAACACGAATGGCTTATGTTTACAGTTAATGGAGGTTATAGTGAATATAGTCCATATGGTGAATGTAGCAAGAGTTGTGGAGGTGGTGTACAATTGAGAATGAGAGAATGTAACAGCCCCGCACCACAAAATGGAGGAAAGGAATGCGAGGGTCCAAACAAGGAAAGTCAAGCCTGTAACACCCAGGAATGTCCAGGTGAGTTTGTTTGTTTTTTTTCCAGATTTTTTCCATGATATTGTACCTCTTTTCTTTTCGTTTCTTTTCTTTGTATTGTTTTCCGTCTTTAGTTCTTCACTTCTTCCTTTTCTTTTCTTTCTTCTGCATCAAAAATGAAATAAAAAAAGTACCAATGGCTTACGTTTATAGTTGATGGTGGTTATGGTGAATATAGTCCATATGGTGAATGTAGCAAGAGTTGTGGAGGTGGTGTACAATTCAGAATGAGAGAATGTAACAGCCCCGCACCACAAAATGGAGGAAAGGAATGCGAGGGTCCAAACAAGGAAAGTCAAGCCTGCAACACTGATCCATGCCCAAGTGAGTTTGTTTGTTTTTTTTCCAGATTTTTTCCATGATATTGCACCTCTTTTCTTTTCGTTTCTTTTCTTTGTATTGTTTTCCGTCTTTAGTTCTTCACTTCTTCCTTTTCTTTTCTTTCTTCTGCATCAAAAATGAAATAAAAAAAGTACCAATGGCTTACGTTTATAGTTGATGGTGGTTATGGTGAATATAGTCCATATGGTGAATGTAGCAAGAGTTGTGGAGGTGGTGTACAATTCAGAATGAGAGAATGTAACAGCCCCGCACCACAAAATGGAGGAAAGGAATGCGAGGGTCCAAACAAGGAAAGTCAAGCCTGCAACACTGATCCATGCCCAAGTGAGTTTGTTTGTTTTTTTTTCCAGATTTTTTCCATGATATTGTACCTCTTTTCTTTTCTTTCCATTTCTTTGTATTGTTTTCCGTCTTTAGTTCTTCACTTCTTCCTTTTCTTTTCTTTCTTCTGCATCAAAAATGAAATAAAAAAAGTACCAATGGCTTACGTTTATAGTTGATGGAGGTTATGGTGAATATAGTCCATATGGTGAATGTAGCAAGAGTTGTGGAGATGGTGTACAATTCAGAATGAGAGAATGTAACAGCCCCGCACCACAATATGGAGGAAAGGAATGCGAGGGTCCAAACAAGGAAAGTCAAGCCTGTAACACCCAGGAATGTCCAGGTGAGTTTGATTTATCTAAGTTATCATTCTTACTCCTTTCCCTAATTTCTCCCTTTCTTTCAACGTAACATTTTTTATGAGTGTTTTTTTATTTATTTTTTATTATTTTTATTTTGCATATTTTTTCCTTGACGGTTCTCTTCCTTGCATTGTTTTTTCGTCTTTATTTAATTAATTATTTATTTCTGCTTTTGTGTATTGTTTTTATTTTATTTACCAATAATGAATCAAAATAAACACGAATGGCTTATGTTTACAGTTAATGGAGGTTATAGTGAATATAGTCCATATGGTGAATGTAGCAAGAGTTGTGGAGGTGGTGTACAATTGAGAATGAGAGAATGTAACAGCCCCGCACCACAAAATGGAGGAAAGGAATGCGAGGGTCCAAACAAGGAAAGTCAAGCCTGCAACACTGATCCATGCCCAAGTGAGTTTGTTTGTTTTTTTTCCAGATTTTTTCCATGATATTGTACCTCTTTTCTTTTCGTTTCTTTTCTTTGTATTGTTTTCCGTCTTTAGTTCTTCACTTCTTCCTTTTCTTTTCTTTCTTCTGCATCAAAAATGAAATAAAAAAAGTACCAATGGCTTACGTTTATAGTTGATGGAGGTTATGGTGAATATAGTCCATATGGTGAATGTAGCAAGAGTTGTGGAGATGGTGTACAATTCAGAATGAGAGAATGTAACAGCCCCGCACCACAAAATGGAGGAAAGGAATGCGAGGGTCCAAACAAGGAAAGTCAAGCCTGTAACACCCAGGAATGTCCAGGTGAGTTTGATTTATCTAAGTTATCATTCTTACTCCTTTCCCTAATTTCTCCCTTTCTTTCAACGTAACATTTTTTATGAGTGTTTTTTTATTTTTTTTTATTATTTTTATTTTGCATATTTTTTCCTTGACGGTTCTCTTCCTTGCATTGTTTTTTCGTCTTTATTTAATTAATTATTTATTTCTGCTTTTGTGTATTGTTTTTATTTTATTTACCAATAATGAATCAAAATAAACACGAATGGCTTATGTTTACAGTTAATGGAGGTTATAGTGAATATAGTCCATATGGTGAATGTAGCAAGAGTTGTGGAGGTGGTGTACAATTCAGAATGAGAGAATGTAACAGCCCCGCACCACAAAATGGAGGAAAGGAATGCGAGGGTCCAAACAAGGAAAGTCAAGCCTGCAACACTGATCCATGCCCAAGTGAGTTTGTTTGTTTTTTTTCCAGATTTTTTCCATGATATTGTACCTCTTTTCTTTTCGTTTCTTTTCTTTGTATTGTTTTCCGTCTTTAGTTCTTCACTTCTTCCTTTTCTTTTCTTTCTTCTGCATCAAAAATGAAATAAAAAAAGTACCAATGGCTTACGTTTATAGTTGATGGTGGTTATGGTGAATATAGTCCATATGGTGAATGTAGCAAGAGTTGTGGAGGTGGTGTACAATTCAGAATGAGAGAATGTAACAGCCCCGCACCACAAAATGGAGGAAAGGAATGCGAGGGTCCAAACAAGGAAAGTCAAGCCTGTAACACCCAGGAATGTACAGGTGAGTTTGAAACTGATAGATAGAATAGGGTTTCATGACAGCAATGTCATAACTCAGGTTTTGGGATAAAAGCATTCTATTAGACATTGTCTTCACATGGCGTGAGTGATATTAAGAGGTTTCCCTCTCTTTAATTTTATGCTCTTTTGGCTTCTAATACGATTTTGTTTCACAGTTGATGGAGACTGGTCAGAATGGAGTGATTGGAGCGATCCTAGTAGGACATGTGGAGGAGCCATGCGGTACAGAACAAGAACGTGTTCAAATCCTGCTCCGCTAAACGGAGGGAAAATTTGTGAAGGAATTGCAAGAGAAACAAAACAATACAACACAGCTCCTTGTCCAGGTAAACTTTTTTTTGATAATTTTAAACCTGTTCGGTGCCCTACCTCATCATCAGTATGCAGATCTAATGAATGACTAAAAGTTAAAACAACTGTTATAAATCTCGAGTTCTGATTGGTTGACAGCGCATACTTCGTAAGGGCACACAGCACGCGCGTGCACCTTCAGTTGTATCAGTTTCATTTCTATCTAAAATTAGTCTTCATTGACATATCGGGAAAAGCTTTGTATTTATTTTTTATTTATTTGCAACAGCCAAGGTTGGTCTTCGTCCAGTTACGAGGACTGTTCTCGAAAACATTGGAAGCTTCCAAGTTTTGGTTTTCAGATCTGGAAATTCCATTGGAACCAATAAAGTTTTGTAAGTATTTTATGTTTATTCATTTATTGTTTGCTGCCGTTTACCCGAAGCCAGTAATATATAGTTTCAATAATTCATAAAGATCCTTGATAATCAATAATTACTTTGGCCATCAAAACATGCAGTACAAAAACCTATGAGCCATTTCGATCTTGAAGTCAGTCTTTGAAGGAATATATGCTGGCATCATTCTTGAAAACTCTTTGCATTGGTACCATAGATTGGTTTTATATAGTACTTCTTTATTTTTTTTATTTTTTTATTTTTTTATTTCAGAGTTTCAACTATTCCTGGATCAGCATTACCATCCAAAGATTACATCCATGTCCCAGAAACAGAGGTTATCTTTAAACCGGGCGAGGCCACCAAAAAGGTTACCATCACCATCATAGATGACAAGATCCTAGAGGGCCTTGAGGTATTTTTAGTTCATTTGAGAAGCAACGATCCTGGTGTAACAGAAGTCAGTCCAGCTTCGTCCAAAATAACTATCATTGACGATGATGGTAAGTGTTTCATGATGAAAAAGATATAATGTTTAGACTGATCTGTGATTCTCTACCAATGTTAGGACTGTTAGCACACAATGATCTTCTTCGACTGACCTACTATTTTTTTAGTACTTCTTTTTAACTATTCACCAGTGAGACTCTGGCTCAAAAATAACTCCTAAACACTTGTAGCTCTAGTTAAAACAATCCTTAATTACAGGTAGAACAGAGAAAGGAAGTGAAGCATCTTCCCGCCTTCTGTTTTAGAGAGATAACTATAACCAGTATCGGCACTCTTCCATGAGTGGGTCAAAGTCTCACAAATATCAATCAGATTGCAGAACAAATATGGCATAACATTTTGAGCTTTTGTCGTGAGGGAAATTAAAGGTCAATATTTAGATCTTATTAACCGAGCGGGAGGTCTGTACGGGATAATCTTGACTGAGGTCTGTACCCGACCAAGGTCAAGATTATCCCGTACAGACCGGCCAAGCTCGGTTGATAAGAGTTTTATTATATGACCACTTTTCATTGAAAAGGACAAAATGTTTTCGCCGTAAGATTAATATGCGATCGGACCGGTTAATACCGGAGAATCTAGACCAGTCCGCGATGCGATCTATCCAATCAGATTGCTCGATTTGCTAGTGTCTAGGCTCTAAGATTCACGGTCATATAATAAAAGAGTCATATTTTGCTATTAGTGTAGGCCCTGTAGCAACAATAACCACAGACCCTGAAGATTGTGAGGTCAGACACCAGCGTTTTCAGTGGGTTTTTACGTCCACCTTATACAGGGTTATAGTGAATTTGTATATATTTGTATTTTGTAGTGCAAATTGGTTTAAAGCAAACAAAATACAGCGTTCGTGAGAGTGATGGATGTGTCGTCCTGAACGTCTTTAGAACTGGTTACCTGAAGAATACCAACACTGCCATGTAAGTGACATCTTTTCTCTTTTAAACCAATCACAGCGCGCGAAACGGCATGCATGCTCGTACCGTGAGATTTTCACAGGGATACGTTATTTTTTCTATAGTCATTTGCATGAACCACTTGGGTCCGGGTTTAGCAAAGGGCGCATGAAAAAATGTGCGCAGCAGTTTTTTAAAAAAAAAAACCAGTATATACGTAATCCCAATAACATATAAACAGAAATCATACGATTATGAATAGAAAATATTGAGAAGCCAAGTCGAGTAAAGGCTTATGTCACTTTGAAACTTTTCCCAAGACAGCAAATGGAATTGGGAAAACAGAAAACATATAAATATAGGGAAAATGCAAAGAAATGCACCGAGTAGAACGAAACCTCTTGTAAGAAAATGTCCACAGGCAGTGTTTCAAACCAGAAAAGCACAGACTTCGAATATACAAAGAACTCTTTAATTATAACTGAAAATGCTAGCCAATATTAACGTTATGAAAATTAATAATTCTTAAAAAATTACAAATGTCAAGAGTTTTAATCCATTAAAAGAATTCAAAAATTGAAGCAAAAACAAGCCCCTCAACTGAAGCTGATAAATTAATTTAAAAAGCAAAAAAAAAATAAATAAATAAATAAATAAATAAATAAATAAATAAATAAATAAAAAAGGGAACAAAAGCAACACCGATTCAAATTTGCCATACCCCCGAGACATCCGCAGAGCTGGGGTGTCGTATGGACTTCGGACCTGACGGCGATTAAATCCTTCTGCCCTTGGGTGTACGAATTACGCAAGAAAATGTTCTAGCCGAAGCATCAGGGGAGAGACCAGCCGGCCCCCAGACCATATCGGCTAATCCCTTGCATCTCTGCCACGCACGGAATCGGTTGAAAAAATGATTTAAAAAAGTCTAGTCTATCCGGTGCATTGTTTTCAATGCTGTTGTTGTGCTAATTTATTAAAACTATGGCCCAGTGGACAAAACGTGGGATTCCGAGTCAAGCCCGGTTGGGCCGGGTTACTACTTGGATGGGTGACCTGGACCTAACCTTATACATGAAAATTAAAATAAATAATGAGGAATACAGTAAAAGTACTTTGATTGGATGCTAGCCAGATACGACTGAAATCGTTTTTGTAATCTTGAGTTGTTGATGGCAAAATATTTTTTTTAAAACCCTAATTTTCAGCCTGAACACTTGTGACCAAACAGCCATGGCTCCAGCAGACTACCATCCATTAAAAGACGTCGTTGTTACCTTTGCTTCATCCGAAATGCACAAGGAAGTTAAGATCAAGATTGTAGACGATAAGATCCTCGAAAAGATCGAAACATTCTTTGCCAAATTGACTACGAAAGATCACAAGGTTTCTGTCGTTAGTCCTGCAAAGGCTTTGATACATATCGTGGATAACGATGGTACGTAAGAGCTAAAATAAGGCGGAGGAACTATGCTTTACCTTTTTCAAAACTTATAATAGACTCAACAAAATTACTCGATTCTGATTGGACAAGAGGAGTACAATTAAATCCCAAATTGTACTCTGTAGAGTCCCAATTAGTTGCTCATTTAAAAATATATATACTCGCCATGTTTTTAAAGTTCTCAAATTGGACTTGCATAAAGCTCATCCAATTTTAATAACTTTTAAAACATCACTCATACCCATAAATTCCGCGGTGAACGGAGAGGGGGGGGGGGGGCGCTATAGTTTCCTGTCCCACCCGTTCCGCGGCCCGTGAGATAAACTAAAGAAAAAAAGAACAAATTCAAAAATTCTATTTCATTTTCTTTTCTACTATTTCTAGTCAAAGTTGGATTCCGTCCAGCAACTTACAATGTCATCGAAAGTAGCACATACGTCCCAGTCAAGGTCTACAGAGTTGGTAACATCAATAGTGCCACTAAAGTTATGTAAGTTGAATATCAAAAATCAAAAAAATACTAAGACACTACTAAGGGGATGGTCAAAAAGTAAAGAGGGTTGGGTGGGTTATGAAAAATAGGGTCACTTTTTTAGGTTGAAATATGTGGTTGGTCATTGGTCATGAGAAAAATGCTTATCATTAGGGCTGACTGGCTTTTATGAGACATAAACTTAATACATATAGACCCCTTGCACTGAGTCCCTCGAGGAATTGTTCTGGGGACAAAACAATGGATTTTTTTTTCCTTTCCTTTTCTTTTTTTTCTTTTTGCATAAGAAAAGACGGCCTATTGTTTTGTCCCCCAGAACAGTTCCTCTAGGAATTCAATGCAAGGTGTCTATACGGGTGGGTTATACACATTATTGACATTATTGCGTTTCAACTGTACTTACAGATTGAATACCAATGATGGAACAACCAAGGCCAATAGCGACTACGGTCCTCTTGTAAACTTCCCGGTGATATTCGCAGCCGGGCAGACAATGAAGAGTATCAGGGTACAAATCATCAACAACAGAGTGGTGGAAAGTGTGGAAAGCTTCACTATTATGATGACGAGCAGTGATAGAGATGTTACGATGATCACGCCAAATGTTGCTAGTGTTAAGATTGTTGATGACGATGGTAAGAAAACAGTACATAGTAAATCATTTCAAGGATTAAAATCCCCACGCGCAAATTAAAGTTGTCTTTGCCCTGGCTTTTTCCCCTGGGATGTTACAAAGACTTTGTGTCATCCTACTCTACTTATATACTCTTTTACTCCGACGAAGGACTAGCGTCCGAAACGTCAGTAAGTTTTTTCATCTTTTCACGGTGTATAATTTATCTTTTCATCATTACTGTTTCATTAGAAACACCGACGCAGCTCATACTAGTTTTTAGCTAGTTATATCTTTTTATCTACTCATATGGATGATGATAAGATATATATAGACGGCATATACAAAGAAAACTTATTCAACCTGTATATATCTCATTACCTTGGACAAAATGTTAGCCCCGTTTAGACAACGTGTCATCATTTAGATTATTATTTCTTTGTTAACGGTTGCGCACGAGAAGACACAGGAATATGCTACTCAAACGAAGAATCGTATTCTCAATAGAGTGACACGTGGTTTTAAATGAAAAAACATTACATCGTAAAAACCAACGAGGACGTGTTATGGCGCACTTAATTTGGAGCCCAGCTCTGTTGGGCTAACCCAACAGAGATCTAACATAAATAATATAATGGATAAATCTATGTATTTATCAGTACTCAAGTAAAAAAATTTATTCCTCCTTTAAAGCAATAATTGGCTTCGAAAAGACGAAATACAGTGTTGCTGAAACCGCTCGAGCAGTAAAGGTTGTACTCAAGCGAACTGGGGCCACACAATTTCAACATTCAGCTATGTAAGTAATAAAATAATGTTGATATTTCAGGAAAAGAGAATTTTGACATTTTTTTTACAAGTACAATAGAATGAATGATTGAATTATTATAGCTATTATCTAGTTCTCTATTTCCTTTTTCGGTTATATATTTTATTTAAGTATTTATGTGTGTTGTTTTGTTTCCGTGTATTTGATCATCACGTCATGGAATTTGCGCAACTTGAATATAGTGTTTTGAGCCCTGTGATTGGGCGGGTAACCAGTAATTCTGAGAAAATGTTCACCTCGCCCTAGGCGAATAACTGTTAAATATTTACGAATAGATGCATGGATGAATAAAATAAAGCAATGAATCAATGAACGAATACATGGATGAATAAATGAATGTGAATGAACACATAAATGAATGCCTTTTATTTTTATTTGAGGAAGAGAGAGCGAGAGAACGAAGACCGGCTAAAGAGGGAACCCAAAAGCGAACTACTTTTGCGTAAAATTAGCAGAATTTAATGACTCAAAACTGAAAATTATTTATGAATTGTTATTTTTAAATCAAAGACTGTTTAGTCGCGATGGAACAGCTTCCTCCCCACGAGATTACCAAGGAATCAGATCAACCGTCATCACATTTGCTGCCAACGAATTAAACAAAGAAGTCTTCGTTAGAATCAATGACGACAACCTCGAAGAAGGACTGGAAAACTTCAGACTCATTCTCACAACGAGAGATCCCAGAGTTATTGTGAGACCTAGGGTTGCATCTATCGACATTATTGACAACGATGGTAAGTATGCTTTGGAAAAATTGGATTTGAAATTTGAATTTTGAATGAGAATAGTCAGACTCTGTTTTTAAGCTTCTTCTTGTCGCGCTCTACGACTGCTTACAATGATAGAGACATGTCAATGATCGTCCGAAGAGTTAAAAAAATGTCACTATCATTTTAACCTCACCTTTCGTCTCGCATCGATTCAAAGGCACGGCTACCTTTCAAGATGACGCAGGGAACTGTAAAAGGAACTATTACTGTAATTCCTTTGTAAATATTTCTTGCCGGGGATTTTGTTCCTCTTGTTTGCAATAGCGAGATGTTTTTAATATGGGGGTGTCCTCAAGGCGAGAGTAGACTGTACAGCCAATCAGAATGCTAGAAGCTGTTGTATATTTTGCGGTACTCCACCGTGTTTTCATCGGGCATTGCGGCTTTGATGGCTTTTCAATGTTGTGGGATGATATAGTTTTAAAATGCTTCCTTGTGGCAAACCATGGAATATCTCGAACACAACTATATAATGGGGTATTCCAAGCAATGCCACTCAAAACCCTTGCATAACTAGTAAACACCTCTCAATTGTATCCATTCCCCAAATTACCTGTCTGCGCCTTGGCCTTTCCTTCTCTTCTATTCTTTCCGCTCCCCGCCCAAATACCATTACGAGATTAGGCTACTAATACAATGGTGTTTGTATCGCCTCTTCTCTTCTCTTCTCTTCTCTTCTCTTCTCTTCTCTTCTCTTCTCTTCTCTTCTCTTCATTACCGCCCTAACCCCTTACAGAGCCTCAAAGCATGCAGCAGACTACTAATATAAAGGTACTTACATTTTAGTTAATGGCAGATGGTCAGATTGGTCTGACTGGAGCGCGTGCGGCAAGACATGTGGACTTTCAACGCAGAGCAGGATCAGAGACTGTACCCCACCACTGGGTGGTGGACACCCTTGCGTTGGACCAGCAAAACAAGTTAGACGATGTTTCATCAGACGATTTTGCCCAGGTAGCGTTTCTATATATCTACATTCGGAAGGTGTTGTAGTGTAAGTGAACTCGTCTCGTAGTATTTTTGGATCTCGGTTTTTTTCTGGACTGGGGATCTTACGTAAGTACAGTTTAATAGGTCTCTAAATTAATTGAAGGGTTTTCTCCGAGCCGATTTTTCATACCAAGATATCGGTATGTTAGCAGTTTGTTGACTTTGATCAGCCCATGCATGATGAGGTTGTTTCGAGGTGTCGATAAAACTGGAATGGTATTCTGGGGCTGAATAGTCCGAGCTCCAATGATGCATTTAGCTATAACATTATCCTATAGTGATGCAGAATGAGGTAAAACCTAAAACGAAAGCTATGTGATGGCTTTCTAGGTACCAACCACCCCCTGGAAATCGTTCTGGATCAACTACTATTTTGGTTAGCGTCCTTTTTTTTCGAGGGTAACACTTAATAGCCAGCGGCCAACGAACCTGTAGCCCACGTTCCATGATCGAATTGGAATTTGTTGAGGGATGAAGGCCGCAGAACCAGAAGAAAAACCCTTGAAGAACAGGAGAGAACTAACAAACAACTCTACTCACATACGACACCGAGCTCGGCGGGACTTGAATCTGGTCGCATTGATGAGAAGCGAGCGCTCTCACCGCTACGCCACCCGGGCTTCC
The DNA here is from genome assembly GCF_029948245.1 of Actinia tenebrosa. Classification (NCBI taxonomy): domain Eukaryota; kingdom Metazoa; phylum Cnidaria; class Anthozoa; order Actiniaria; family Actiniidae; genus Actinia; species Actinia tenebrosa. Next base: position 8,714,364 of record NW_028292574.1, read on the forward strand.
TATATTTCTATATCATTGTGCCTTCTAATGCACAACCATTAAACATAGAAATGGTACTCTAGGGAATGAAACTTGATCTGGAATGAGAGAATATTACATTTAAATGTGACAATTACTACCATGCAAAATAACGAGGTTTTTACTTTTTTTTTCAAGTTTTTTTACGATATTAATTTGGCAGCTAAACTTTATTAAATTCCTGATTTGCTTTTAGTGAACGGTGGCTTCAGCAACTGGAGTCGTTGGAGTAGATGTTCTAGGTCATGTGGACGTGGAAGTTCCTCAAGGGTTCGTGCTTGCAACAACCCTATTCCACGATTTGGTGGTGCTCCGTGTAGAGGAGCAACAAGACAATTCAAAACCTGCAATGAGCAATGTTGTCCAGGTTCGTTCACCTCTTCGACATGATGTATTCTTGTAATTGCTGATACGACTGCCATGTTAAATAATGGGATGCCGAGGGGTCAAACGCGTAGATAATTTATAAAGCATAGAGTACCAGAGCTACGTTTTCAAATAATTAAAGCCTTGAGTGGTGTTTCGCATACTGTTCAACCTACCAGCAAATTCAATTGCTTTTTAGATATGCTTCTCATTGAAAACACCCTGACAGCTGCACAGTCTATAAATTTTCGTTGCAATGGATGCTCTCTCTTCATCCCATAATTCCTTAATTAAAACAATAGGATTTAAGATGGCCGCCGTATCAGTATCATTTGAATAGTCAGGTTTATCGGCAATTGTTATTGTCACTCATTTACATTTCCATTGATCATCAAAGTTGGCCAAACTAATCCAGACGGCAATTACGTCAGTAGTATTCTCTTAGTTCTTGTGTCACCACATGAAACATTAACTACTTTGAAAAATGATAAAACTAACAGGGATGTTTCTGAATATTGTAGTTAATGGAATGTGGGGAAGCTGGGGTTCATGGTCCTCCTGTAGTATCTCGTGTAGAGAAAGTGCTTTCTCCTATGGTATCAGAGTACGAAGAAGGTTGTGTAACAACCCTGCACCTTCTTGCAACGGAAGGTTCTGCTTCGGTGGCTCAGCTGCGGCAAGACAAGTTGTGAGGTGTTTTCCAAACTCACCGTGTTTTGGTAAGAGAGCAAACAATAAATGGATAGATGACTAGAAGGATACATGATACATGGAACGACGAAGGCTATTTTGATGAACATAGACGAATCGTTGGTTGGTTGGATGAACAGACGAAATAGATTTCTAGCATAATAGTTGAATTGATTGCTGGGTGGATGGAAAGATAGAAGGAAAAGAGAATCGATAGATGAATGGGTTGACGGACGGATGGCTATAGGGAACCAAGGGATGAGAATGGAGAAAGAGAGGAAGGAAGGAAAGAGACACGAAAATCTTCGAAATACGAAAATCTTCGAAATATTTTTAAACGATAAATTGATCTTTTTTTTTTTTTTTTTTTTTGATTTTTTTTTGATAAAGATCAATTTAAAAGTTTCTAAAACAGCTTAGATATGTGTTCCAGCTATAATCACTTTCTTATTTCGAGGAACAAACAAATTATAAGTGTATCAACAGAAACCTTTTTTTAAATTTAGGATCAGAAAGTGAACCTGCAACGCGCCCACCAAATCAATACGGAGTCGAAAGCCAGTCTGTGACTAAGCCACCAAATCAATACGGAGTCGAAAGCCAGTCTGTGACTAAGCCAGCAAATCAATACGGTGGAGAGAGTCAGCCTGCAACACAAGCACCTCCTTCCTACGGTGGAGAGAGTCAGCCAGCAACTCAAGCCCCACATCCTTACGGAGGAGAGAGTCAGCCAGCAACTCAAGCCCCACATCCTTACGGGGGGGAGAGCCAACCAGCAGCTCAAGGACCACATCCATATGGAGGAGAGAGTCAACCTGCAACTCAAGCACCACATCCATACGGCAGCAACCCCTATTGATCAGCTTAGAATGAAAGTCTAGAGGACTAAAATAGAAATAATTAAGGTAACCTGATCCTCATCAGCATTTTCATAACTTCAGTTATATTCGTGTTAATAGGGGCAACAAATCCTTTGGATATTGCTCTTATTATAATTCTAATGCATTCGTTGAAAAGTAGCATTCGTCTTTGAAATGCTTCAATGTTTCAGGAGAAGGTGCCTCTTATAGAAGCTTTGCACCATCACGTGTTGGAAGCCATGGCAAGAGGCAGAAACAATGAAATTTTAGTCTACTTTTGTTTACATGAGAAAGAATTCAGTTTTCTAGGGAGATCTATTGTTGTGCCACTTGTCATGGCTGCCATCATGTGATGGTGCAAGGCTTTTATTACTTTACCTATAGATACCCTCCTGCTCTTATCTCTTATCTTAAGCTGCACAAACCGGCGCAAAAAATTAATTTTACTTCAAATTTACTCCCTAATAAAACCCATAAAGACTAAAATAAATTGCCATGTAATATTCTCTAATATTCTATGATTATTGATATTAATTTTTTCTTCTTCTATGTTTCAGACACCTTAAGTACTTTTTTGCGATTAAACTGCTCAGTTCAACTACCAACTGCACACATTAATGGATAACTAAGTTAAACTAAATCAACTAAAAAAAAGTCGACATTCTATTTGTGAAAAAAGACATTTAAATTGTGAAACAATAAATAGATATTCCCTGCATTTGTGACTGTCGTTTTTATTAATCCTTTAACACATGATCACTCCTCACGCTCAGATCGAAGGCGCACAAGGCCGACACATTATTTGCACAACCAGTTATTGTTCTGCGCTTCCACTTTATCCATTTCCATCTCTTACTCCTCATTTCATAGCTGATGGGCTCAATCTCCTCTATTTTGTCACTTTTTGAATTGTCTTTTTTTACCAGCTGATCTTAGTATTCTTCTCAGACATTGGTATTGGAAGCTGTCTAGCTTCTTTTAGTCAATCTTTGTAATCTTCCATGGTTCGCAGCGATATAAAGTCAACTCTCGTTACGGCGGAAATTCTCGGGGCCATCACTTGGTGTAAGTAATAAGGAGTGTCCGCAATAGCGAGGGTTAATTACCGTCACTTCTTTGTAAGCATTTTTCGCCGGGGATTTTGCTCTTGTCCACAGTAGTGAGTTGTTTGTAATGTCGGGGTATCCGCAAGGCGAGAGTTGACTGTGACACCGAGGGCAGGTCTAATGTCTAGTGTCTTGAACAGTCGCTTCTTAGTTCTTCAACTTATTCCTTTTGTTGCCCATACACTCAATAGCCTCTGGAACGCCTCTGGAATCTTAGCTTTAGAGTAGTACCTGTTGTGGTACCTGTATGATGATGTTAATGATGACGGTCAATTGATATTGGTTGTGTAATGACAATGATACACGATGATGGTGGTGATGGTGAAGTTGGAGATGATGATGACGACCACATCATATGGTTATGTCGATAACAGTGATGAACGATGACAGTAATAATGATTATGGAAATGATGATAATGATGTTGTTGGTGGTGGTGGTGGTTCTGATGGTGATGACGATAATGGTGATGATGATGATGGTGGTGACGGTGATGATGGTAGTGGTTCTGACGGTGGTAATGATGGTGGGACGATGATGATGGTGATGATGATGATGTTGGTGGTAATGATGATGTTGATGATGATGATGATGATGACAATGATGATGATTATGGTGATGATGATGATGTTGGTGGTGGTGGTGGTGGTAGTGGTTCTGACGGTGGTAATGAGGGTGGGACGATGATGATGGTGATGATGATGATGTTGGTGGTAATGATGATGGTGATGATGATGATGGTGTTGGTGGTGATGGTGATGGTGGTTCTGATGGTAGTAATGATATGATAAGGATGATAACTGTTCGCATGTGATGGTTATGGTGATATCAAAAATGTATGATGATGGTGATGATGATGTTGGTGGTGGTGGTAGTGGCTTTGGGAAAGGGGACGATGGTATAGATATAAACATTACATGACTTCAAAGATAAGTAGGTCTCCATATCGAATCAAAGCAATGTCATTTAATAAAAGGTACTAATTAAGACGGATAAAAAAGGTATAAAATGCTTAAATGTCCTTCATTTTTGACTTGTATGTTCTTAGCATCCTGCAAACCATCAAAACCCAAAATACGTCGGCTAAAGGCGTAATACCTAAAATAATGTCTGAAACAAAAATTATACTTAATTGAATAGATAATTCTAATGTCATAAGCAGGGGATAAAGTATTTATAAGAAAAATATTCTTGAATTTTTAGAATGGGAGTCGGGTGACTAGGAAATTTTGCAACACAGTTTTTCTGTTTTTCTGTTTTTCCCATTTTTCCTGTTAAAATTGGGCGCTACTGGCTTTCCTTTTAGCAACGACAGAAGCATATTTTATATTCTAACAATAAAAAAAGACCCAACAGATTTAGCTTTGCAAACATGTTTCGAACTCAGCATAATTTTATGCTTTCATCAGTGCAAGAAAGCGGGAGAAAAATATCAAAATTATTATTTAACCTTTATTCCAATTTGAAGATTCCATACCATTCACTTTATTCCCTAAATTTATTCGTCAAGTTTTCCAATTTTTACTAACATTTTTCTTCGAAGGAGGTCGTTACTATCCATTTGGAGATATTTATTGCAGCACACCTACCGCGACAACCATCGTCTTGCTAATGATCTATTATGTAAGTAATTTGTATAACTTAGCAACTAATGGAAGCATTGCGATTTAAAAAAATTGGCATCAGTTTTTCGTTGTCAATCCTCTAGATTGAGTCATCATATTGTCGAAGTAATAACTACTATAGTATATATATATATCCGCATACTACTTTCACAATGTGATGACGAAATTTATCGTCAATAAAAGGACAGACACATAAAAACTGATGTCTAATAGTTTTTTTACATTAACAAAAACGATAAAAACTTCTCATTTTTAGTTATCAAAACAACCAACGGAAAGAACGTGCGCTCGTTTACCTCAGCTATATCTGTCAGTGCTGTTATTGATGATAGAAATAACCAATCAGCGCGCGAGAAATTTGTAAGTTATTGTAAAATGATGGTTTCATAGTTATTTTATTCTTGGTTCTTGTGCTACCTTGAGCACGTGTTGTGGGACGTGTTCATTTTTTTATTAAACATAAATTAAATTGCCTGTTCAATCTGAAAGGCCTTAAAATAAATTCCAAAATCATTCTATAAATATTTTTTCAAATAATTAATTATACAAGGAAGGTGTATATTGGCTACACTCGTTAAAGATGAATGATTTTTTTGTTTGTTTTTTTTTTGTTTTTGTTTTTGTTTTTGTTTTTTTTTTTTTTGTAGCACCTTCATCTCCCAGGGACTCCCCTTCAACCCACACAGCTTTGGCTATACATTTAACGAATAAGACAGCTTTTTCCGTGCTGCGTTCAATACTAAAGCACGCAGGAAGTGACGTAAGCACGAAAGAAGTGTAAGGAGAAGCACGAGCCTTACACGAGTGCTGCACACGCAATTTTAAGTGCTTACGGCGCTTTTTAAGCACGGAAACACGGAAAAGTTTTATTCTTTTTATTATATAAATTACATATATTTATTTCGGTATTAAAATTTATTCAAGCGAAAAAAAAAAAAAAAAAAAAAAAAAAAAAAAAAAAAAAAAAGAAATAAATGATGTTTACTGTAAAACTAGGCTATTTAGGTTCTTAAACAAGTTCTTATATTCTTAAGAAAAAAGCGACTCGTTTTTGCGAGGCGTGCTCTATTATTTACATAAATTATGTATAAAAAGCTTCACTAACTGACTGCAATCTAAGCAAATACATGCAAACACTATATGCACTTTAAAGTTACAATGTATGTAATTTACAGCTTAATTTACAGTGTAAAATCTTTGTGTAGCTTATTTTCTTTGATTCATAATTTTTTAAGATTTGAATCAATTTGATAAATTAAGAACCTGCGTTGAATTTTTACCCCAAAATAGGTTCTCATGTAAAAGGGGTTAAAAAGTAAACCTTAACCTATGAGGTTTAGTCAAAATATAGGCACTTATACGCCTGGTTTTTACTGTACTGTTAAACATGCTAAAGTGTATTTCACGCATTTATGAAAACCACTCTAATTGTGAGATAGGCTCTTGCTTTACTGGACAGTTCACTAACCAGCCAATCTTTACTTGACTTTATACCCTTTCGATTAGAGTGCACGTGCAGCTGAGCCTATGAATTTTTTGCACTTTCCACTTGCTCCTAGACTATTAAAAGTAACGTGTTTTGATTTTTTTTAAAGCTATGTAACTAGGTTGAATTATTTCAGGGTGCGGATTTCTAAGGCATTTTAGAGATTCCTAGACTCATTTTTTATGCTTGACAACTTGCATCCATTAAAAAACCTTCAACCGGCCAACTAGTACCGGGGACTGACATGTTTGAGAAGTTTTGTCTTCAATTGCAAGCAAATATATTGACATTCTTGAATGAGCTATACTTTCGTTATGTTGAGTTATCTAAGTTGAGATGGTACTTGAAGGGAATTTATATTATGAATTTCTCTTTGGAGTTGCTTAGTTTGTAGGTTTGATGCAAGAAAAGGAAAACTCCTTACTTCAATATGATCCTCAATTATCTGAAACGCATATAACCTTAGATTGGACTAACAGAAAAAGAAAGAAAGAAAGAAAGAAAGAAAGAAAGAAAGAAAGAAAGAAAGAAAGAAAGAAAGAAAAAAAGAAAGAAGAAAAAAGAAGAAGAAGAAGACGAAAGAAGCAAATAAGCAAAAAAGAACAGAAGAAATCACAAAGAATACCGCACACGCACAAACGATCTCCTCCCTACTCCGCCTCCTCACCCCCCCCCTCCCTCCCTCCCTCCCCTCCTCCCTCCTACCTCCCCCCTCCCTCCACTCCCTCACTCCCCCCTCCCTCCCTCCCTCCTCCCCCCCCCTCCTCCCCCTCCCTCCCTCCCCCCTCCCCCATCCCTCCGCTCCCTCCCTCCCTCCTCTCTTCCGTCGCTTCCTTACCTTCTGCCCATGACTGCAGTCCTTCCTTCCAGTCCTACTTCCAAGAAAAAGAAAGAAAGAGTCCACATTTCTGTGGTAAAAAAATATAGGGAGCTAGTAAGTTGAAAGTCCTTCAAGTCGTTTCATGGTAGAAAATTTTAAAGTTATTGTTGAGACTCCAGCATGAAAAACCTATTTCAGAGTGTAGTGGTCAATTAACGTGTCTGAGTGCATTGCTGTCTTGGGAAGAAGCGATTCCTTTATGTTTAATAAACTTAACTATTGTTCAAAGTGATTGTTGACTAGAAGAATAATTAACCTATAGTCGGAACGATTACCTCGTTATTAGCCAGACAAAAACTCAGCTCCTATTAACAGTGGCACGAAATAAATGACATTAAAAATGAAATCACATATTATATTTTTATTACTTTGCTTTAAGAAAGTTTGAATTAAAAAATTAATTGTAATTTTGACTCCATGGTGGACAGAAAACCTAACAGGTTTTTTAACTCAACAGATAAGGATAACAATAGATCAGATTGGAATGTAGAAATTGATTTTTTTTTTTTTTTTTTTTTTTGCAGGGAGGATAACTGGAAAACCCAGAGAAAAACCCTTAAAGCACAGGAGAGAAGCGACAAGCAACTCTAGACACATACGACGAGTCCACGAATCAAACCAGGGTCGCCTCGGTGTGCTCTCAATGCTACGTATCCTGCTGTGCTTCCCAAAATGCATCGGACAGGAAGCTCTCGACTATAGAAAGCTCTAAAGCAAGCAAACGGCAGAGGAAATGGCAATAAAACCTGTAGAAGAAAACCTTGAACTTGGGTTTCCAAGGTCGATTAGAAATCATGCGAACAAGATTTCGTGATGTAAGCCAAGTTTCGAGATCGATATTTGACCCACACATTGCTTACTTCTCAAGAACTTTGATTTTGTCGTAAATCTTTGTAATTAAAGGTGCTCAACACCGCGATTGATCTAAACTACCATGGAAACCATCTCAATAACTCTTCTGGAGAAATAAATCTCATCTCCTTTCAACTGGAAAAAAGAACTGCATAATCTATCTTGCTAACTAAAGCTTCAGTTGACAGGCCAAAATGTCCATATTTTAAAGATTTTAAAGTCAAAGACAACTTCTATTTATTTTATTTTGAAATAAAGAAGTTTTCTTCTTTATTTGACGGACGTTTTTCTTATATTTTAATCCTCTTTTGAGACTTTATCAATAAATATTAGTGCGCTTATTTGGTCAAAAATATAGCATTTTAATTTTGTGGAGAGAGAAATAAAAGCTGGAGGAAATTTTCGAAACGCATGCTGCAAACATTTGCGGAGAGCAGCCCTCTTTACCTTTGGCGTAACATTTTCCCATTTCAGACAACATCATTCTCTTGAGAATGAGATTCTTTCCTTAAGTTGTATCCATGAAATGATACTCTAGGGAATGACACGTGGTCTGGAATTGGGAAAAAATTACGCCCAAGGTAAAGAGGTATATTATTTTCGATTTCGTGTTAAGTCGCATGGATGCAAAGACTGCCGCCCAATACGCCACCCATATTTCCCACGATATACGTTGTATGAGTTAGAAAAGCAATATAATAGATGGATGACGATTAAGAGCGCACGTTCAGCCAGGTTGAGGGGATAATCATGAAATGTAAAAAAAAGAAAGAAAAAGAAAAAAAAAAGAAGAAGAAGAAGAAGAAGAAGAAAAGAAAAGAAAAAGAAAAAAAAGAGCATTTTGTCGAAATTTTGTTTGTACAAAATTAGTATGAAAGAAATAAAAGCTATAGTATATAAAGAGATATGTATATTTTCCTTTCTACTATGATTTTATCTCCCCCATACGAATAAGCGAATATGTTCAGCCGGCAATATTGGTGACGCGTTTATAAATATTGGTTTTTGTTCATTTGAAGTTTGCTTTCGTGAGCTTTGATTTCCCCCCACTTGCTACTTATATATTTTAGAAGGAGGTTTTTGCGTTTAAATGCTCAGAAACATTTAGGGTTTTCTTGTTTGCTTGTTTGCTCCCTCCCTCCCACTGACTGATTTCTTGATTCGGTTTTTTTTTTCTGTCTATCCTTCCATCCATTCTTTGTTTTTAGCTCGTCACTCTTTCCATCCTAAGTAGCCCGATCGACACATGGTAACGACACTTATTTTAAACTTTTATCTCATAGCCCTAAGTATTTCAAAACACAAGCTTCGGTAATCTGTAAGCATTAGTGTAGGTGGTGCAAGCGACGTAATTACGACATAAATCAGCTACCGTAAATAGTTAATTTGTAGATTGTTTTTACTTATACCAAAACAATCATCAGAACTCACAAAATTAATGATGCAAACAGGTGACTCAATTGCAAAAGAATGAATCATGAGATCATCTGCAAAATCATGTTGTAAATACATTTTTTATATTAAATAAATAATGAGAAAATACAGGAAAGGTTAAAAAATGAAGAAGTGAATCTGTGCCCTATGCAGTTCGCGACGGCTATACTTATTACACATACAAATTAAGTTATTGGTAATGATAATAATAATAATAATAATAATAATAATAATCATAATAATAATAATGGAAACTTTATTCTTTTCTTGAATACAGTTGTAAATCTCTCTATAATAATAATAATAATAATAATAATAATAATAATAATAATATATCAAGTTGTTGGTAGCTGTTGGTTCGCAATTCTATCCTATAGTAATGCTCGTGCAATCACTTTACCCATGAAAGAAGCTAAGATTTTAGTTTTTTATAAATATATATTTATTGAGGATTTCATGTACATTTTTGTCCAAAAATGAACTATGCAGTTGGTATCACTTGAAATCGTTGAAAAATTACTAATATTACTACAAAACAATATATGCTTTTGCTTTTTATTATGAAATCATTAATGACAGAAAGTGTTGCTAAGCTTGGATTTCCACGGTTTCCAAATCGCATTTTTTACTGATTAAGTCAAAAATAATATTGATGAAACCAAGAAAAAAATAGTTGTTTTATTCTATAATGTTTCTCAATATTTTGCATCTTTTGATATCATGACAAATTAAGAAAAAAAACCTTACCTTTTTTAATCTTATTTTTAGCATGAAAATAATGAATGTCGTTGGTACAGCACCTTGACTACCGCTAATGATCGAAGCAATATCCTTTTTTTTTTTCAGTTTGTCTTGTTTGATTAACAGTGATTGCTCCTATAAAAGAGGAGAGTTTGTGAACTTCTCATTACACAACACACCCTTTGACTGAAGTCACTTCAAATACAGTCATGGTTTGCAAGCTCGGGTTTGTCTTCGTCGTTCTGATTTCCGTTGGCTCTACGTTGGGTTGGCCTTGGAGAAGCGGTAAGCTAAAATAGTAGAACAAACTACTTTGCAATGCTGTCTGATTAATTTAGAGTAGATTCAGGGTCTTATCATTATTAGTTTTAGACCCTCTCGTTTAAGTATAAGATAGATTTCTGTTAACTTCTTTTTTAGTTTTTTTTTTTTTTTTACTTTTTTTTCAAACAGAATTTTACAAACTTGGAATATTTTTATACTTCTTTTCCTCTTTCTTTCGTTCTTTTCCTTTATTATTATTATTTTTTAGCTTGTTTTCCTTTATCTTTTTAGCTTGTTTTACTGCTTTTTTTTGTAATATGACCTGCTCGTTCTAGACCTTTTGGAAACTATATGTTTGCTTTCTTCCAAATATCATTTTACAATTTTTTTCTTTCTTTTCTTTTCTTCCTTTTTTGGTTTGTTTATTTCGGTTTTTTTGTACTAGATATTTGCGTTCCTCCTAATACTTTTACGATTTCTCTAATAATATGTTGTTGTTGTTGTTGTTGTTGTTTTTTTGTACGAAAGTATCTTTATTTATTTATTTAAAGAAGGTTGTACTTTCTTTCTTTTGTTCTTTAAGTTCTTTTGGTTCTTCGTACTGTATCACTGGATATTCACTTCTCTCGATTTCTTAAAGATTCATTTTATGCTTTCCGATTGCTTTCTTTTTGTACGATTGTACCCTATATTAGTTACTCAGTTTTCACTATATTTTTTCTTCTTCTTTTTAAGTATTTTTTTACTGTATTTTCAATATATTTCTACTTTGGGTAGCGCATGCACGCGCGTACTTGGTTCGTAATTGATAGAAGCTCTTATTCTTCGTTTTCTTCATTAAAGTTTGATAGAAGGTAATACTTTTTTACTTTTTTCTTTCTCTACAGATCCTGCTCAGCAAGAGCATCTAACCAGGCAAAAGCGAAGTAAGTAACGAATAAAATAATTTCCCGACAACTTTACTATCATACTATTCTTAATAAAATCCCAATAGTTGAACCCTAAACAACATGTATTCTTTTGTTTTAAGAATCATACAAGTGAGGCTAACGGGTCGATACAATGCATTTTGTCTCATTTTCATATCATTTGCATGCATCCAAAGTATCTGATGTTGCGTGGATTTTTTGCGTTTAATGTTTGGCAAGAGCTCCTACCCAGTTCCTAATATTGCCTAGATACCAGCCTGAGATGCGTAGTCACTTTTGAGCCATATGGACCACTTTTTCGTTGCTACGCGCCGATCGAGAGAGAAGCCACCTCACGCTCAATACGACAAAGATAATTCGCGCCAAACGAATAAGTTACGTTTTAAGATGCAATAGGACTGTGCTCTACTGTCAAACGACTCGCCCTTTGCTTAGTCCTTGTAAAGAACGTCGGCCTAAATACTTACATATCATAGTTTAATCCAATGTTATCAATGCCAGATTTATGGTGCATATGTTATTCTTATCTTATATTCTTTTTATAGGCGTGGAGTGCAAAAATCACTTAGACTGTTTCCAATGTGATCAAAAGAAGAGGCAAGGCCAGTGTGCCGCATACTTGTCAGTGTGTCAGCACACCTGTAATCCCGATTGCGGTAAGTAAAGACAAGCTACAGCAAACTGTACAAGCATCAAGTCCTTTATATCACAAGAAATGAAAACACTGGAAGTAGTAGTTTTGAAGAATGAAAAAATTTTGAAATTTCTCATTGACCTGCCTAATACACGAACATCGGCCCTGTTAATTCAGTTTGTTTTTCAAGCACCTTCGGAGTCCGCATTTACGTTTTCATGTCTTTGCCTTCAACATTCGTAACTAATATAGTGTGTTTTTTATTAGCGTCGACGCCCTTCGCTGACGAGCCTTACAAGCCATGCGCAGATATCAAGGCCCAAGGCGACTGTTTGAAAGCAATGCCATATTCATCTTCTTTATGGTTGTCTGTCTGCGAAAAGTCTTGCTGTGTTCGTAAGTATTTGTTCTCCTTAACAATATTCACAATAGAGTGAAGACTGAATGTGCTAAATTAAGCATTAATAACTTGTAAATGTATTAGAGGAGTTTCTTTCTAGAAAGGTCCTATAACTGATCCTTGAGGAACTTCTTTAATTTGTTCTCTCTAGCGATACTCAAAATAGAGCGAAGTCGAGTCTGCATGTTAGACTATGGAAGTAAATGTGTTACGTTGGTTATGAATATCTTGTAAATTTATTAGAGGGTTAGCTTTCTAGAAAGGACCCACAACTGATCACTGAGGAACTCAATGGTACTGTCTGACAATTTTCACAATAGAGCGAAGATTAGTATGTTAGACTATGGAAGTAAATGTACTAAATTAGTCATAAATATCTCGTAAAATTATCAGAGAATTTTTTTCTAGAAAGGACCCATAACTGATCCAAAGGAACTCATTTTAAAATTCGCTATCAAGAAAGGAATTACGACTAATAATTCTTGTGGAATTCCCCTTTACATTAGATTATTATGAATACCCTTCTAGTTTACTTGATGGATTCGCTTTTTACAAAAAAAGCCAACTGAATAGCCGATCTGTGAGAAACTTTTGGTTGCTATAGCTATAGAATACAAGAAGTTTGCATCGAAACTTTAAATTAAATTCATCGAGGTCCATGGTTTTACCCCAAGTCCTGTCATTATGGAAAGGACCAATAACTGATCCATGAGGAACCCCTTACGTTTTAAGAAAAAAATAATAGATTGGCATCAAATATTTGATAGTTTTTAATGGCGTCCATGCTCTGACTTGGGACTCGGGCTAAAACTGTCACTATGTAAGGGACCAGTCATTATTTAAGTCGGGGTGGGGGTGGGGATTGAAGAAAAAAATTTTTTCGATGCAAAAAATTTTCTAGACCCCAACCCCCAACCTAATAGCATAGTTTTTCGGGTACCGCCTACAATCGTTTATGAAATCCTTCCAATTTCCTCCTTTTGACCTTTACGCCTTATGTTCTAATAGATGAAATAACATTAGTTTATTAACACCAAATATTTAATATTTTTGCATATATACAGTGGAAAATCCGCCTAAATGGAGTGAATGGTCTGATTGGGGATCCTGCTCCAAGTCCTGTGATCATGGATTCAAAACAAGGACTCGCGTATGTCAAGGCGAAGGATTTGGTCAAACATGTGAGGGGTCTCCCTTTGAATCAGCCAAGTGTAATGTTGGTGTTCCTTGTAAAGGTATTTATCATGGTATTTATCATAGAAATTATCGTCAAAGGCGTTCCAAAATGCATGAAAGACAGAGAGGGAGAGGGACAAAGAGAGAGACAAAAAGAAAGAGACAGACAGACAGACAGACAGACAGACAGACAGAGAGGGGGGAAGGGGGTTGAGAGAGAAAGAGGTAACAAGAGAAAACTACACGACAGACAAAATTGTTAAAAAGTGAAGAAAATTGTAAAAAAATGTTTGTACTTTTTTACAGGAACTGTTGGCTGGAAAGATATTACTACAACTGTAGAAGAAACTGTTGGAAAGGTTACTCTTACCATCGTAAGGACAGTGAAGACAGACTGCGATGCGTCCATCAAGTAAGGACTGTCTCAGATAAAGATTGATTAGCTTGGACTGCGAATTATGTATGCTAATTCATGATACCTTCTTCAGAGTAAATACCAAAGATGGCACTGCAGTGCAGCCAGATGACTATGTCAAGATAGAAGACCTTGTTATCGACTTTGCAACGGACGAAACCGAAAAGACTGTCACGTTTACCATCAACAAGGACAAACTTATCGAACCTCTGGAGTCTTTCACTGCTGTCATCACAGCTGACCCTAACAAACTCAACGTCGATCCGGCAGTAACAACTATCAACATCAAGGACTGTACTGGTGAGTATTGATAATGATATTTGTATTGAACAAACATACGGTTGCTGTCATTCAGCACTGTTGAATTAGCAATATTTTGATCAAATTAAATGATTGTCAAAATCTTTTTTCTTCAGCTAAGATTGGTCTTCGTCCAGATAAATATGAAGTTCAGGAAAATTTGAAGATCGTCAAAGTAACGGTGTTTAGAGAAGGATGTCTTCGTGATACAAATAAAGTCTGGTAAGCCGCATTTGTAGCCTAAGACAAAATACGTTATATTTTTCTTAAAATCGCGCCACAAAATCGTATGACCTTAAGGCTTAATCTTTGTTACCTTTCAATTTTTTCCTAACTTGTTTTGATGCTTCTCTTTAATTTTCGCTCCGTTTTCATTTTATACATTCATTCCTCTCCTTCCTTTTCTCTTCTTAATTCCTTTTTGGATTTTTTCCTTTTCTCTTTGGTTTTTTTACTTTTTGTTTTGATTTGCTCTGTTTCTTGTTACTTTTAAGTGACATAAATTTATTTATTTATTTATTTTAAATACTCACTTATATATATCGAAGCGTTTGTAGAAAGATGGAGCAATCCGTTAAAGAAATTCTTTTTCAACGAGAAATGTTTGCTTTCAGTATTTCCACAGTCGATGGAACCGCCAAGGCTGTAAGTGACTACGTCGCCATTTCGAAACAGGAGGTATCCTTTGCACCAACTGAAACGTCCAAGGAAATTTCTATCACTATTGTAAATGATGGAGTAGAAGAACAAGACGAAGATTTCTCTGTTGAACTCGGCTGTGCAGATCCTGCTACTTTGATCGTTGCACCTGGTAAAGCCACTGTGGTGGTGAAAGATGACGATGGTAAGCTTGACTTCTTATTCTCTTTCATCGTCCTCATTCAAATTGTCCCCTTAATTCCTTCTCATTTACAGAAAGCACAAGGGGTCTTATTACCGTAACAAACATTTAAATTACAGTAATTACAGTAACATACGATTAAATTATTTTTCCAATGTTTCGCATAGTTGATGGCAATTGGTCTGACTGGGGTCCTTATGGAGACTGCAGCAAGACTTGTGGAAGTGGCGTACAAACACGATCAAGGACATGCACCAACCCTAAGCCACAAGGAGGTGGAAAAGACTGTGAAGGATTAGCAGTCAGTTCTCAGGCTTGCAACACTCATAAATGCCCAAGTAAATAAAAAATCATTTATTTACCGCGCAAGAAAGTCTTACCTAAATACAGACGTTCGTCTGATTTAAAAAAAAATTAAAATTTCGCAAAAATATAGCAAAAAACTAATACTGAGATAAAAAATATTGATTTTTAATTATTTTTAAATCAGGAGAAACGCCTTTGTCTACTGTAAACCAATAAGGCTGCCATGAACGCATGTTGGAGTCCAAAAAGATTTATTTCATATTCATTTTGGTTTTGTTTTCATTTCTGCTTAAGTTTTCCTTCTTTTTCTTCTTTTTCTTCTTTTTCTTCTTTTTCTTCTTTTTTTCTTTGCTTTACCTCGCCTTGCTTGTCTTGCCTTTTTTTATTCTTAACTCGTGTATTAAGGCTAACATAAAAATACAACAGGTATTATACTTTACTAAATAGGATTTGTGCCTTTGCTTTCGTATATTTCCTATTTTCCTATTAATCTTACTATGGATATGTCTACGTTACAGTCAATGGAAGCTGGAGTGAATGGGGTCCCTGGAGCGAAGGAACCAGAACATGTGGAGGAGCAACACGATACAGAACTCGAACATGTACAAATCCTCCCCCACAATATGGCGGTTTAGATTGTGAAGGACCAGAGAAAGAAACTCAAGGTTGCAATAACGAGCCATGCCCAGGTAAACACATGGCTACGTTGATGACTACTGCGATCATGATTTTGATAATGATAATGATTATTTTTTGATGATGATGATGATGATGACATTAATGATAATGATAATGATGATGATTTTGATGATAATTATAATGATGATGACGATGATGTTGATAATGATGATGGTAATGATCTAGAATATGATGCTGTACATTATCGTGTTGTTGATGATTATGTTGATGTTGACCATGATGATGATGATGACGAAATGATGATGAAGTGGTAATGATATTATGGTGATGATGATGATGAAGAAGATGACGATGATGGAGTGTTGATGTTCATTGATGCTGATAACCAAAATTGCTAATATTCTCATAGTTAATCTGGTACAATCTTTAACCAATATTTACCTAAACACTTTTTCTTCAGCTCAAGTTGGTCTTAAGCCTAAGGAAATATCCGTCCTTGAAAATGTCGGAAAAGTTGAAATCACCGTGTTCAGGGTTGGAAATTCCATTGGTTCAAACAAATGCAAGTAAGTGCAATGCAAGGGCAAATAAAAAAGCAGTGTTTTAGCATGTATGTTCCAGTGTCAAACAGTATTGGCATTTTTGTTTGAAGGTTCCATATGTGAGTTAGCCATTTCTTGGCTTAGATTAGCACAGAGGTTTTTTCGTGGTTCAATCTGTGAGTTAGCTGTGCCCGTACTTAGATCAGCCAAGAGGTTGCATCAGGGTTCTATCCGTGAGTTAGCCACTCATGACTTTGATGAGCCCATAGGTTGCTTCAACCGGGTCCTATCTGTGAGTTAGCCATGCCCTGACTTTGATGGGCCCAGAGGTTGCTTCAAGTAACTTATAAAAATTCGAAGGTAATGCCTCAAACGTCCATAACATTAACATTGGCAGTAATCAATATATATATATATATATATATTTTAGGCTAAACACAGTTGCTGGTTCCGCCGAAGCAGGCAAAGATTTCGATGCTATTGCAGATTTAGATGTTATCTTCGAGGTTGGAGAGGAAACGAAGACTGTATCAGTGAACATAATTGACGACAAAGAGCTCGAAGAAAGCGAGAACTTCCAAGTCAAACTGTCGTGTAGTGAGGACCCTAGTGTAACAGAAGTCAATCCAGACACAACTACCATAACAATTACCGACGACGATGGTAAGTAAAGAAAATGGTAAATAAAGGACTGTTAAGTGAAAACTGGGTAGTGAATAAATGGAAATTGATATATCATAACGACAACAAAGTTAAATGGAAAGGCAAATGAATGGATGGGAACGGTTCCCTTCACAGTTGCCTGCGCCACCTTGAAAGGTATCCATGTCAGTGCATCGAAGCAAAAACGGTTGTCACCTTGCAATGATAGAGACATGCGAATAATTGTCCAAGATGTTAGAAAAGGTCTCTATCATTGGAAGGTCGTTACCGAATTACCTTTCAAGATGGCGCAGACAACCCTGGAGGGGACTGTTGTTAGCATTTAGCGACAGCTATGGTAACTTGAAAAAAAGGAAATAAATAATAATTATTTTTCTATTTTCTTATCTTTTTTAATCCAGTTCAAATTGGATTCGATCCCACTTCTTATAGTGTTCGTGAGACTGATGGTCAAGTGACCTTGAAGGTGTTCAGAAAAGGTTACCTCAAAGAGCCTAATACTGCCATGTAAGTACCCCATGCTGGATCATGGATTAGCCAGACCATTCGAGTTAAACAAACAGTCTTAATCTACCCTTTGGACTTTAATGAAATAAGAATTTGTCTTTTCATACGATACTGTCAATACATGATCTTCTAGAGAATGACGACCCGTTTAAGAGAGGAAACACATTCAAAGTAAAAACATACGTAATTTTTTAAAACTCATCTAATCCTATACATTTTTTGTGCCTAATTCTAGTGTTAACACATGCGACCTAACAGCCAAGGCACCAGAAGATTTCACTGCACTAGCAGACTTTGAAGTGAGCTTTGCGGCAGGCGAGACTTCCAAGGATGTAGTCGTTAGCATCGTTGACGACAAAGTTCTTGAAGATGTTGAAACTTTCTGCGCCACTCTCAGTACAGAAGACCCCAAGGTGTCAAAGGTTGATCCTGCAAAGGCAGAAATTTCCATTGTTGATAACGACGGTAAGAAAATGTGCATGAGTCATGACTTATCTAAATCCCATTTAGAGACGTACTTTTCCTGTTGCGAAAGGCTTCGGTTAAAACCCCTACTCTTAGATCCAATAATTTTCAATTTAGTCACAACATAAGGAAAATAGCACATACAATGATTGATGAGGCCCAAGCAAGAGGCTTATGGGCATAGATGCACAACAAAAAAGTTACCACTGGGTTGTACACTAAGTTGATTATATTTTTCCTTTTTGTATTTCGAATTTTAGTTAAGGTCGGATTCCGTCCAGATGCTTATGAGATTGTGGAGAGCAAGCCATACGTCATTGTCAAAGTCTATAGGGTTGGAAACCTCAAAGGAGTTACTAAAGTCATGTAAGTTAAGAGGATGAACACCTTTAATTAATTAAAGAATTCCAAGCAACGAAGCAACCGACCGACCGACCGACCGACCAACCAACCAATCAACCAATCAACTAGCCAACCAATAAACTAATCAACAAACCTGCCATTAAACATCTCCCACAATCAAAACGAATCAATCAAAAACTAATCACCTTGCGATTTCTCAGCCGGACAACCAATTGGCAAACCGACCGACCAACAAACCAACCAACTCACCACCAAACCAAAAATAAACTGAAAACTCTATTACAGCCACTAAAATATATGAAATCAAAAAGACTTGTTTATAGGTTTGTTTCGTTGTCTGCAGCTTGAATACCATTCCAGACTCAGCTTCTGAAGGCAGTGACTTTACTCCTCTTGAAGACGTCGTTGTCACTTTCTTGGCTGGAGAGAGCATCCAATCCTTCAAGGTAAACATCGTTGACAATAACATTGTTGAAAGTCTGGAGAGCTTCACCGTGAAGATGACCACGAAAGACACTGATGTAACAAAGATTCTTCCAGATGTTGCTACCATTAAGATTATAGATGATGATGGTAAGATCATGTTTTGACGGTTTAGAAATTTACAGTGTGACTTTTGCTTTATCAATTGCGACTAATTCCGCCTTGTAAACTGGGGCTACGTTAAATGATGAAAACTAATTTCTTCGTACTCTGCAGAAATTATATATGCACAAAAAGGTAATTATGTGATACGCGTCTCACTGCAAAAACCTCGGGTGGGAGGGGGTGGGAAAGGCTATTTAGATGGGTCCTCGAGTGTCTGTAACCTCACCTGGGAAGGAAAAAGGAGCACGAGGGATAAGTCGTTCATGCTGCTAAAAAGTAAAAAATATTGCCCCGCCGTGCGCATGCTGTGTAATGCTCATGTAACAAGTGTGAACGTTTGTCATTTTCTTTCTTAGCCGTGTTCAGCATAGAACAGCCACAGTATTGCGTCTTAGAAACTGCTGGTTCATTGACAGTTAAAATTACCAGAAAAGGTGCAACAACCTTCGAACACAATGCTATGTAAGTACGCTGTAACCTTAGAACTCACAAACATTCGGTAGAATAAACACTGTAATACGGTAGCGCTCGTCACTCCATTTTTGCGGAAAATATTCATGTGTGTGCGGAATTCCAAAGAGTTTCTATCGCTACTACTTTTATCAGTGAAAATATTTACTCAGAACAAATTAGGCTGTAAACAACAAACCATGTGGTACATCTATTAAGTGAACAGCTATTGCCTGGTGTCTCCTTAATATGGAGTGTCCTCTGAATGAAAGTTTGTGTTACAGTACATATGGAATGAACATTTCCTAGCCTTCCAACTAGCTGCCATTTAGCGAATAGTGTCTCTTAATAAGAGGTCCACAACGAACCTCTTTTGGCCTTAACTTCGTTCGCTTCAAAAGTTTGTTTTACGGTAAATATGAGAAATATGAGAAGGAAATTGAGTGTCCTTAATAGGATGTCCGAAAAAAACAGAAGTTCCAGCGTAGTGATTTTAAGACTTTTTGTTTTTCTTCGCACAGTTTGAACACTCAAGATGTATCAGCCATTGCACCAGCTGATTACGAAAAGATCACAGACTTAGGTGTCAAGTTTGGTGCCAATGAACTGGAAAAAGAAGTGACCGTCAATATCGTTGATGATAATGCAGAAGAAGGCCCAGAAAAATTCAAACTTGTTCTTACAACATCAGATCCTAGAGCCACTGTTGAAAATGGCGTTGCTGTCATTAACATTGAAGATAACGATAGTAAGTTTTAAAATGTTTTTTTTTTCCAATTTGGAAATCAACAGTTGTGTAGCAATAGTGTACTCGCCTCTCGCTTTTGGGGACTCAGGTTTGATTCTTGAATTTCGCAAGCATCACATGCGACTAACTAACATGCGAAATTAACTTAAATTAAATTAAAGGGTAGGCAGTGATAGCCTGTGACTAACAAACCTGTGTCTCGTTCCATTATGAAATTAAGTGGAACTTAGACTGCAAATAAACCCTTCATATAATTGTCTTGAATAAGTGGCTAACACGGAAACACAAAAGAAATGCCTCGAATTCTATCGAGAAAAAGTGTGAAGTCTTTTGTATTTCCATGTTTGGTTGACGGAATCAAAAACTAATTTCCATCGTGCAGCGAGAACATTCCTATTCTTTATTTTTTTACTCTTCTTGGTTGTCTGTTTATTCTGTCGTAATATTTTAAGTATAAGATAATGACTCAATTGAATACTGATATGAATATCTTCATCGTCTCGTAGTTGATGGCAAATATTCCGAATGGTCAGCCTGGAGTGCATGTGGCAAGTCATGTGGACAGTCCTCACAAAGCAGAACAAGAGTCTGTGACCCAGCTCCACAGGGTGGCGGAGCTGCCTGTTCTGGACCGAACACAGAAACAAAATCTTGCTTCGTTTTAGAACACTGCCCAGGTTTGTAGATAGTGCTATTTTTAGTATTGCTTGATTAATAAAGAATTGTTACTGGAAGGAGAGAAGAAAGGAGGGAGGAAGAAGGGAAGGAGGGAAGAAAGTGAGATAGGAACGAATGAACCAAGAAGGCCGGAAGAAAGGAACGATCAATGAAGTAACGAAGCAAGGGACGAAGTGAATAATAAGGAAGGAGCGAAGACAAGTAACTTTGGAAATAAAAGAATATTGATGTAGGGAGGAAATGAAAATAGAAAAGTAAAAAAGGCAAGAGAAAAAGAGAGAAAAAACGTTGAAAAAAACGTTGTAATGAAGAGCAAAGTATGGGAAAAGGAAAGAGAAGGAAAAACAGGAGTAGGAATAAAGGAAGAAAATATATTTTATCTCATGTATAAATTCTTTGTTCTTTTGCAGTTGATGGTGGTTTTAGTGACTATGCAGCCTGGGGAGATTGCTCCAGATCCTGTGGTGGCGGATTCCAGCTGAAGTACCGTACCTGCACCAACCCAGCTCCTCAATATGGTGGCAAACCCTGCGTTGGAACTTTAGTAGAAGCCCAAGCTTGCAACGACAAATGTTGCCCAGGTTTGTGTAAAGATAAAAATTTGTGTAAAAGTAAAAATTTCTCCCGTTCTTTATTACGTAATAAATTTATTTGGAGGAGGGGGTGGAATTGGGTTGGGGAAAGAGAGTTGGAGGCAGTCGAGGGAGGGAATGCGAGGGATTCGAGGTGTGTGTGTCGGGGGAGGGGGGGAGGGAGGCAATGGAGTGGCGGTGGCGGTTTTCTTGAGGTTTTGACCTATTAATTCAATTTTCTATTAAATGGAATTCGGCGAAAACCCAGACAGCTAGAGGTTGTAGAACCATGAATCGATGAAGATAAGAACATCCAAAAGTTTTAACTAGAACTATTAAAAAATTCTATTCTATTTAAAAAAATATTTACAATTTTTAAATCTTTTTGTCACCCCTTTTCAAAACAATGTTCAAAATTATTATTATCCAAAATTATCCAAAATCCTATTATAATGTATTTTAAATTTGTTATAGTTGATGGACAATGGAGTTACTATGGCAGCTGGAGTGAATGCAAAGATGGAAAACAGTCCAGGACCCGCAAATGTAACAATCCAGCGCCATCTTGCGGAGGCAAGGATTGCGAAGGAGGTGCTGGTGCTGCAACTCAGACCAGGGACTGTCCACCACCTTCACCTTGTGTATATGGTAAGAAAACGAGTTGAGGAGCTCATTTAGGGCCTTTAATTTGTTAGAGAAGCAAAGATACGGGAAGAGGGAAGTGGAAGTGAGGTTGTGGAGTGGAAACCATAGTGCGCCGAACGCAAAGGGTCTCTTTTACTTTTGAGTACATTAACTTTCCCATTTCAAAGTTCTAGGCGATAAGTGCGTGCAATAAGTGTGACGCCATTTGTATTTTCCATTTTAGATTTCGTTCCCTTGACTAATTAAGCTTTTAAATTGTGACATATTTCCGGGCCCAATTGCTAACAGCAAACACTAAAACAAAGCAGAAAATGTTCTCAATGAATTAACTTCTACCTGAAATAATTAGAACTTTGGGCAACGACTAGATCTGGTCACAAAGGAAAAATAAGAAAAATCTTTATAAAACTCCTTTTCGTTTATAAAGTCGTTTTTCCATCAACGTCAACGTCACTCTTAAAAGCTCTATAATTTTTGTGACACCATATATTCATTCCCTATTACAGTCAAAGATTCTTCCCTTGAGTATTTTGTTTTTGCTTCCTACCCAACACGTTTTTTCTCTCTATAGCACCAACTCAACCTCCAGCGTATTAAACAAGCTGTTGAAGTCTACAGTGTTATAAAACAAGGTATATACAAAGATAGAGTGATAAAAACACATTGTTTTACTATCTGTCTGTCTGTCTGTCTGTTTCTTTGTCTTTTTTTCCCTTATTTATCCCTTATTTTATCAACAAGCATCAGAATTACAGAAACAGAGTATAGCAAACAATTTGTTGAAGGGGTATTCTATTATATTTTCAGGATCCAAGCGTACCTTTTACATGGGGAAAACACATCTAGTTGCTAATCGTTAATTTTTAGATTGTAAAACAAGATTCTCAGCTGATTTAGTTTGTCATTTATTAATACATAATGAAGTCTTTGGAAAAAAAACTAAGGAATAAAAGGTATTAAATCAATTCAGCAGTGCCGTGCGTCCTTTTGTATTTTATCTGTTTCTAAGTCTTTAACTTTGGCCACTATAAAGCATGAGCGTGACCGTGACCGTGATGTTTTCAAGAATTTTGATTGCTGATTTTTTCCCCTGCAATGTGATTATTGGTCTGGCAGTGCTAAAACCTTGTCATGACCGTGTCCGCTCTGTGTTGTTTATGCCTTGTTTCGAGCATTTGATTGGATGGGGAGGAAATTCTCGTGCAATGTGACTGGTCTTGCGTATGCCTTGTCGTGTCACGACCGTGTTCGTCCACTCCGTTAACTATGGTTCGTGGCGTGAGCTTTTCACAGTCATGCGAAAACTGCTCTAGAGCTGCCGCACTGTAACCGTACCTTGCCATAACCGTAACAACGCGTTGTAATTGGATGAATTACTAAAAATACGATATCGGAAGCCAATTCAAAGTTACGGCAAGTCGTATCGTATACTTACCGTAAGTCAGTACCGGGTTTCCACTCATACGAAAACTGTTCTAAAAACCCCAAGTAAAATATGCTCAAAAGGTGCGGCCCGACTCGGCAGAAATTTCAGAGCGATTAGCATAACGAGATGCTACTCTTCATTCATACTTCCAAAAAGGGTAGCTTGCAAGCGGATTCACCCTCTCCCCAACCCCCTTATAGACATTAAGCAAAGTGAAGTAACTCGCGCGCTGTTTATGATTCCATCTGTTGCAACTGTAGTTCCCCTACTGTGGACAAGGTCTTTTAACAACCACATAGGCTAGGGAAGGGAATATGTGAAGCAAAAAATAAAATAAAATAAGGAGAGCGACCGCAGGTCAAATAAGACCAAAATACTATAAGTGCATGCATGGAAAAAATCCGATCCGATTTTATGATAATACATAGACCGAATGCAAATATGACGTCCAATTTGAATTATCCTCGTAGAGGATAGAGCTAACAGACTAACAAACGTACAAAATACGCAGTAGGAGAGGGAGGGGAGGTAGGGAAGGGGAGGATAACTTTTTATCTGTACGCTTCATACAACATTCTGGTTTAATATCAGTTCTAGGTATCTCATTGGCTAACTTTTCGCCAATACTTGTAAAATGAGAATTAAATGCCTCTGAAATTGGAACCGCGGTGGTCACGCTTTGTTCTCTGATTTTTACTTCGCAAATATCTTTGTCTAAACAACTCATAAAATAACTTTTCCATGCATCTCACATTTTGTTAGGATCAGTCAACATTGCAATATCGCACCATTTTTGCTGATCTAGGTCACTAATAAATTTTTCCGAGCTGAATTTTTTAAATGATCGCTTTTTGATAACCCTCTTGCCGTTTTTACTGGAATAATGAATTTTCGTACTCATATAAATGTAGGGGAGGGGAGGTAGGGGAGAGGATGGGTGGCATTCGTGGCTTATGATGCTAATGCGTTGTCTTTCACCGCTGTGAGTTCAACGGGTCGGATCGCTGGTTCGAGCCCTGCGGACTCCACATGTGCATTGAGTTTGATTGATGTGTTGTTCTCCACCTTGACACGAGAGGTTTTCTCCTGGTTCTTTGGTTCTCAGAAAACGTAATAGATAAGGTTTAGTATCTAGTGATAAAACCTGGAAAACTTACTATATTCCCATAAATATTCGGTTATAATCTTTGTCCACTCCAAGCAAAACAAGTCTTATGTGCTCAAAGAAAAAAGAAACTAGAAGAAAAGAAGAAAAGAAAAGAGTAAGAAAGAGATAAGGAGCAGAGGGGATAAAAAGAGGGAAACAGAGGGAAAGTGAAAAAAAGAAGAAAAAAAAAAAAAAAAAAAAAAAAGAAAGACTCGCGTGTCGGTAAATATTCCCCTAAACAAATAACCTCCCGAAGACATTTCAAAGCCGACAATGAGGACTGGACGGGAACTATTTGTGCGGACTTGAAATATTAGTTGACCTTGTGTTGTCGCAAATTACACATTAAGGCTATAATCACGAACTTCGTTTCTATAGCAATATATACTTGCTTCGTGCTTACTCAATAACGCTAAGTAATGCAGATTGTGGGCGTTGCTCGCATTCTGTCATATATACCAAAATAGACCTTGCATTATCAGGGAGGAAAATTAGGCTAATATCACGAAAACCGTTTAATAATATTTTAATACTAAAACATCGATCCCCGGTTGGTATAGCAACTTTTTTTACTTTTAAATGTTAATTGCCTCAGCAAGCATTTTTGTAGATCACTCCTACAGGCATGGAAACATTAGCTAAATCTATATTTAGAAAATAAGAAATAAAATTAAGGATACGCCTTCAAAAAATGTAACAAACGTTCAATTTGGAAAATTTAGTTTTGCTGCCTCTATATTTGCAATCGAGTTGTGCACTTCATATTCCTTAAAGCTGAGTTTTATCATGTTTCACTACCGGCCATTATTTTATAATGATGATTTATGATTTATATAACGCCTTTTCTATATGGATACAATCAAAGGCGCTTTACATGGAGTTGTGAATTTCAGACTTCTTTTTATGCAATTTACAAGCATGAGAAATGGTTAGTATGAGGTGTAAGCACTGAGGGTGGTCACTGCCAAGGTTTCTTTTCGTCCTCAGTGGCCCTTTAACGTCACTCCGATGTTGGTTAGTAATGGTGAGTGTGGAGAGACGGGACCGCCATTAAAAGTGGTCATCCGAGCCACTTGAAAGTCTAACCATTTGCAGATGTAATTACAAAGGCAGCACTTTCTCCTCAGTTTTTTTAAAGACCCTAAGTGTTGGTTCGGCCGGGACTCAAACTACGACCTCCCACACGAAAGTCCTATGCTGAGCCAACAAAACAAACCGGTTGGCGTTTTTTCTCATGATGTTTCGAGTGTTGGCAAAGCTAATTTGTAGTGGCGAGACTTTTTTACTACGGGCAATATATTTTAATTGAATACGTCTAGACCGCTTGAGACAAATTGCCTTAATTTGATTTGAATCAGTTGCTTTACACATATTTTCTTCTTAGTTGGCATTGGTTATTTAATAAAACGTCCATTTAATACAGTTTCTACATAATTTTAGAACTCTTTTTATTTTATCTGTAAAGATTTGGTCTTTTTTTAACCAAGCCTAAAATAGATATTTCTTATTGCAGCCATTCTCAATCACACACGCCCTCTAGCGATTGTTTCTGTCGCGAAGAAGAAGGTTTTGGTGGACCCCAATCACAAGGCGTTTCCATAACATTGTCGGAAAACACAAAACTATAAGAGCACGTGCCTACAGAGTGTCATGGAAACGCCTTGATTGATGTCCACCAAAAGCTTCTTCGTCGCGACAGAATCAATCGCTAGAGGGCGCGTGTGATTGAGAATGGCTGTAATATCAAATGCCATTAATCATGGCAATTTTCGATATCGTCTCCTGAATCGATGAAATATACAAGAAAAATTGTAATAATAATATAATAAAGAGTAATTGTCAATATTAAGTAAATATGTAATATCTCTAGAAATATAAAATAAAGTAAAGTATATAAAAAAGAACAAAAAAGAAGAAAATTTTTAAAATAACTTTAATAATGTGATCAGAGTGGTTACTACAGCAACCGTGGCTTTTTTTGCCAACACAATCCATTCCTATGGAAATTGCCAATGTTATTTTAAGCAAAATTATCAAAACCCAGACCTATAAAAGGTTGAAGATTTCTACAGGGAAACACACTTCGGGTTTGACTGCGCTAGAAAGGCACAAGATGGGAGCGACGAAGATTTTGGCTGGCGTTTTTGCTCTTGTTTGCTTGTACGCGAGTACTCAAGCTACATCAATTTACTATCGTCCACAAGGTAATTTGCTGGTTATGAATTGTATCAGGGTTGTACTTCTTTATCTTGAATAGATGTGTTGTCATATAATTTTATTTGAGTTACAAATTACCGCTGTGTTCCTTGCTTACAGACTCATTTATACAGGTTTAGGCGTTCATTTCAGTGCTTATATATCCACAAATACCAATGGTACATGTAGAGAATGCACACACGCACTGGAACACATAAATATTCTACACAGAATCGATGCTAACCCTCAGCAACAGAGAGCTCGAAACTGGAGAATTCCAAAGCAAAGATAATGAAATAAGAAAAGTAAAATAAGGAGCATTATCAGAGATATTGTTTTTTTCCTTTTCTTTTTCTTTTTTTTTTTTTTTTTTTTGCAGGCGTTTGGGGTCCATGGGGTCCATATTGCAAATGTAGCAAGTCGTGTGGCGGAGGCAGTCAGTATCGTGAACGAGTGTGCCAATACCCTCCGTGTATTGGAGATGCGAGGCAGACTAAAACTTGCAACACAGAAGGCTGCAAAGGTGGGTGAAGTTTGCAATTAGTTGGTAAAAGTCGGCTGTAGTTCCTTATCTCTACTTGTGACATTATAATATGTAAATTATGATATTATAGATGCATTGGTTGCGCGAATTTTTTTTTTTTCTTTTCTTTTTTTTTGTTTTTTTTTTTGCTGTTATGTTTGTTTTTTGTTGTTTTTTGTTGTTTTTTTGTTGTTTTTGGTTTTTGGTTTTCTTTCTCTTTGTTTTTGTTGTTGTTGTTGTTGTTTTTTGTTTGTTTGTTTGTTTGTATGTTTGGATTGCATTTGCTTCTTTGGCTATCAAAAAAGCAGCGCAATCCATTAAGCAATAGTCTTTTCTAGTTAGTATACAGTCACAATAACCAGGACCACTAGGCTTTTTTTTTACAATGAGATCGTCTAACTTCATTCTATTGGAACCAGGTAGTGTGTCCCCACTTAATGGCAGAATATTTTTTTAGAATTTCCCGAACCTTTTTTTATTCTCTGCCTATCAAAGTAAACGTTTCTAAATCAACTAATCAATTCATCTCCTGCAACTGCAGTCGATGGTGGATGGAGTGATTGGAGTGACTACAGCAAATGCACCAAGTCTTGCAAGAGTGGAACTCAGTCTCGTACCAGAACATGCACCAACCCTGCACCTGCTAACGGTGGGAAAAAATGTGTAGGAGATTCAAGCCAGAGCAGAGTCTGCAATAACGACGTTCCTTGTCCAGGTACATTTCATTAGTTGTCCATTAATGGACAATATCCTGTAGGTCAAATGGATTTTCTTATTCATGGCGGATATTTCTTGAAATTTCCCCATTCTAAATTTCTTTTTCAACTTCGGCACGCTAAAATACAAGTTATCCAATCCGTTTACCTCATTCATCTGCAGTCGATGGTGGATGGAGTGATTGGAGTGACTACAGCAAATGCACCAAGTCTTGCAAGAGTGGAACTCAGTCTCGTACCAGAACATGCACCAACCCTGCACCAGCTAACGGTGGGAAAAACTGTGAAGGAGATTCAAGCCAGAGCAGAGTCTGCAATAACGATGTTCCTTGTCCAGGTATGACTCATTAGTTGTCCATAAATGGACAATATCCCGTAGGGCAAATGCATTTTTTTATTCATGACGGATATTCCTTGAAATTTCCCCATTCTAAATTTCTTTTTGAACTTCGGCACGCTTTTTAGTTGTCCATAAATTGACAATATCCCGTATGGCAGATGGATGTTTATTCATGACGGATATTCCTTGACATTTCACCATCCTAAATTTCTTTTTCAACTTATGCACGCTAAAATACAAGTTATCCAATCAGTTTACCTCCTTCATCTACAGTCGATGGTGGCTGGAGTGATTGGAGTGACTACAGCAAATGCACCAAGTCTTGCAAGAGTGGAACTCAGTCTCGTACCAGAACATGCACCAACCCTGCACCAGCTAACGGTGGGAAAGAATGTGAAGGAGATTCAAGCCAGAGCAGAGTCTGCAATAACGATGTTCCTTGTCCAGGTACGACTTATTGGTTGTCCATAAATGGACAATATCCCGTAGGGCAAATGGATGTTTATTCATGACGGATATTCCTTGAAATTTCCCCATTCTAAATTTCTTTTTGAACTTCGGCACGTTAAAATACAAGATATCCAATCAGTTTACCTCATTCATCTACAGTCGATGGTGGATGGAGTGATTGGAGTGACTACAGCAAATGCACCAAGTCTTGCAAGAGTGGAACTCAGTCTCGTACCAGAACATGCACCAACCCTGCACCAGCTAACGGTGGGAAAGAATGTGAAGGAGATTCAAGCCAGAGCAGAGTCTGCAATAACGATGTTCCTTGTCCAGGTACATTTCATTAGTTGTCCATAAATGGACAATATCCCGTAGGGCAAATGGATGTTTATTCATGACGGATATTCCTTGAAATTTTCCCATTCTAAATTTCTTTTTCAACTTCGGCACGTTAAAATACAAGTTATCCAATCCGTTTACCTCATTCATCTACAGTCGATGGTGGATGGAGTGATTGGAGTGACTACAGCAAATGCACCAAGTCTTGCAAGAGTGGAACTCAGTCTCGTACCAGAACATGCACCAACCCTGCACCAGCTAACGGTGGGAAAGATTGTGTAGGAGATTCAAGCCAGAGCAGAGTCTGCAATAACGATGTTCCTTGTCCAGGTATGATTCATTAGTTGTCCATAAATTGACAATATCCCGTATGGCAGATGGATGTTTATTCATGACGGATATTCCTTGAAATTTCCCCATTCTAAATTTCGTTTTGAACTTCGGCACGCTAAAATACAATTTCTCCAATCAGTTTACCTCCTTCATCTACAGTCGATGGTGGATGGAGTGATTGGAGTGACTACAGCAAATGCACCAAGTCTTGCAAGAGTGGAACTCAGTCTCGTACCAGAACATGCACCAACCCTGCACCAGCTAACGGTGGGAAAAAATGTGAAGGAGATTCAAGCCAGAGCAGAGTCTGCAATAACGATGTTCCTTGTCCAGGTACAACTCATTAGTTGTCCATAAATGGACAATGTCCTGTAAGGCAAATGCATTTTCCTATGGATTGCGGATATCCTTTGAATTTACCTATAATTGAATTTTCTTTGATCTTCGGTTCGTAAAAATACAAGCTATTCGAGCAACTGATCAATTTATTTCCATCAATTACAGTCGATGGTGGCTGGAGTAAATGGAGTGACTACAGCAAATGTAGCAAGTCTTGCAAGAGTGGAACTCAGTCTCGTACCAGAACATGCACCAACCCTGCACCTGCTAACGGTGGGAAAAAATGTGTAGGAGATTCAAGCCAGAGCAGAGTCTGTAATAAGAATGTTCCTTGTCCAGGTACGACTCTTTATAAGTTCTCCATAAATGGACAATGTCATGTAGGGCAAATGGATTTTCCTATGGATGGCCCATATCCTTTGAATTTACCCATAATTATATATTTTTTGATCTTCGGTTCGTTAAAATACAAGCTATTCAAGCAACTGATCAATTTATTTCCATCAATTACAGTCGATGGTGGCTGGAGTAAATGGAGTGACTACAGCAAATGTAGCAAGTCTTGCAAGAGTGGAACTCAGTCTCGTACCAGAACATGCACCAACCCTGCACCAGCTAACGGTGGGAAAAAATGTGTAGGAGATTCAAGCCAGAGCAGAGTCTGTAATAAGAATGTTCCTTGTCCAGGTACGACTCAATAGTTATCCATAAATGAACAATGTCATGTAGGTCAAATGAATATATATATATAAAGAATGTGCTACCCACCAATCCGAACGCGAGATATAACAGACATTCTACAAAGCAATCTGGATTAATGAAATTCTCATTCAAACTTCCTCTTCTGTATCTCAACAGTAAGTGTTCGATTTCATCCACTAAACTACAAAGTAGTTGAAAGCGATGTTAATGATGTGACAGTAAAGATTGTGAGATCTGGAGACCTTCAACAAGCAACAACAGTCTTGTAAGTGAATGTTTTTGAATCTAATGTTTCCCCGTTTGAGACCATTCCTCTAAGAAACATGACTTCATTCTTTACAGATTAATATTAATGTTCATCTTTTCAAGCGTCCTTTGATCAGCTGTACTGTACGTGTTGTGCATTTTTTACTTTACCGTTGGTGTATTAAGTGTGAATAATCTGACGCTAACCCTGAGTAAAGGAGTGTGCACTGAATAAATGAACACAGCGGTATTTTATGAATGCAAAAACATTTATTTATTCTTCTGAAATGCACATGGCTACTATGTGTATATTCTTAGTGTATATTCTCTACTTTTGCAGTTTGAGTACAGTCGATGGAACAGCAAAGAAACTGTCAGACTATCGACCACGCAATAAGCTGCCAGTGAAGTTCAAGCCCGGACAAAAGGAACGTAAAGTCAGAATTGATATCATTAACGACAAGAAGGTTGAAAAGGCGTCTGAGAATTTCTTTGCCAAACTCACATCCGATAGCCCATCGGTTAAAATCGTACCATCTGGAAGCAAGGCTACTATCAGGATTGATGATGATGATTGTAAGTACACAGAAACGAACAAACTACTATTACAACATTAAAATTTGACAGCAACATCATTGGCACTGGTTTCATCTTTCTTGTGATTAATATAAATGATCTGTTGTCCATCGACAAGGTGCAATCAAAGGACCAATCGGCGAATTACCGATTACTTTCGTTATAAAATGTGAAGTTGAGTTTTCACTCAAAATAATGACCTTCCTCCGGCTCCGCCACGTAACATATTTGACGTCTAGTAGACTTTCGCAAAGTCCGCCGCCCGCTTTGTTTTTTTTCTCGCTCGAATTAAAAAAACGCCGAGAAAACAAGAGAGGTCGACTTGGGGCAAGTCTAGACGTCTAGCAGCAGCACACCCAAACAAAATGCCGGAAACTTTTGACTTTATTTTGAGTGTTTTTTATTTTTTTATTTTAGCTGTGTTCAGATTCAAGAAGATCCGTTATGTCGTCAAGGAAAACGTTGGAAAAGTAAATCTCGTTATTCTGCGATCTGGAGCAACTAACAAAAAGCAGACGGCACGGTATGTCTACGTATTAACTTGACTCAGGAATCTTGCATTGCGTTTTTGTTACCTTAAGCTCAGAAGGTCTTGTTAGTTGTGCCTTGACTTATAGATCAGCCCAGAGGTCGTTTCAGGGTTCGATCTGTGAGTTAGCCATGCCCTGACTTACATCAGCCCAGAGGTTGTTTCAGGGTTTGATCTGTGAGTTAGCCGTGCCCTGACTTAGATCAGCCCAGAGGTTGTTTCAGGGTTCAATCTGTGAGTTAGCCATGCCCTGACTTCGATCAGCCAAGAGGTTGTTTCAGGGTTCAATCTGTGAGTTAGCCGTGCCCTGGCTTAGATCAGCCCAGAGGTTGATTCAGGGTTCGATCTGTGAGTTAGACATGCCCTGACTTAGATGAGCCCAGAGGTTGTCTCAGGGTTCAATCTCGTTAGTTAGACGTGCCCTATTACTATTCAATACCACGTACTCTTTGGATTACTTTCCAGGATTCAGACAAAGGATGGAACCGCTGTTTCTACAGCAAATGGTGATTTCCAAAGTGTAGGGAACCCTACTCCACTGTCTGTCGTATTTGGTCCTGGAGAAAAACACAAAACAGTTTCTGTCAAAATCAATGATGACAAGATTTGTGAAAAAAGAGAGAGATTCACAGTCATTTTGTCAACGAAAGATAACAGCGCCACTGTTAATGATAAATTTGATGTAGCAGTCGTCGATATTCTTGACAACGATGGTAAGAATGGAAACTGTTTCTTCGTTTGCATAAGCGAAAAAAGGGGAAAGGCAAAGAAAGAAAAGAATCCGAAAACAAATGAATGAGTGAGTGTTAAGCCAATGAATGAAGAATGGAAGGGAGGAGTAGAGGGAGGAAGGGAGCAGAAAGAAAGAAAGAAAGAAAAATTTTTGATGACATCTTTTCTTTAATTGTTATACTTTCATTTTCACGGTTTAAAATTTACCTTTTCATCATTACTGTGTTATGAAAATTATTTTTTATTTTAGTTAATGGAGGCTGGGGAAAGTGGTCCCCATGGGGCAAATGCGACAAACCTTGTGGTAAAGGCAGAAAATACAGATCCAGAAAGTGTAACAATCCTGCCCCACAGGGGGGTGGACGTAA